>NC_081544.1:31950458-31955695 GCF_901000735.1 Corylus avellana | reverse complement strand
AGTAGTTGTGTTGTTCTCAACTACCTGCAGTTCTATTTATTTAAGTTTATTTAGGATGCTATTGTTTACGGTTGTTATAGTTTATCAATAAGAAGGCCATTGCCTAGAAAAGGATGTAACCGAGCATTATGATGATTATGCAAACTATTGGAAATTCCCCAACATTCTTTAGATGAGTCGTCGCTTTACTCAGTAGTGAAACTATACTGTTCATGCTACTGCTTTCACTGCCGGTCCTCTGTTTTTTGCATGCTTCAACTTTTGTTGGGTCAATTTGGAATCAGAGCCAAAGGTTCCTTGTCGGGCTTACTTTCCCAAAAATGAGTACCCAAAAAGTGGTAGACCTTTCAGTGTGTCCCGTCTCACCCAGCAGCAGTGAGATGATTTATTGCTGGACGTAGCCCAACAACTTGGGTCTCTATCCAAACGTGTGGACACTATGTGGATCCATATGTTTGAGAAACCTGAAGGCTTTGGTGAGAACAAGAAAGAAGATGATGTTGAGAATGGATTGCAAAAAGAAACTTCAGAAGGAGGGGATCACAACAATGGAGAGAATCCACACCAGACGTACAATACCCCCTTCCAAAGGTCTAGATTCATTCCCCGTTCCCATACACATGAAGGAGTACCGCATTAGAGGTTTAAGACACCATTCCTGGAATGGAAAGAAAGTCTTGATGGGCGCATGGATGACGCTACAAAACGAGTTCGGATAGACGTGCCAGATTTCCATGGCAAACTAAATCCATATGCTTTTCAAGACTGGATCACGTCCTTAAAAAGACTATTTTGAGTGGTCTGGGCTGGCAGCGGAGCGATGAGTTGGCTTTGTTAAAATGAAGTTAAAGGGGCAAGCTCGAGTTTGGTGGCAAAGCATCGAGGGGCAGCTCCATCGTCTTAGGCAATGTCCAATTGCTGATTGGGATGAGATGAAACTCAAAGCTTCAAGAAAAATAGGTCCCCATCAATTATGAGGAGTCCCTACTCGAAGAGTTGCTGTTTCTCCGTCAAGGAGGCTCATATGTGGAAGATTATACCAATAAATTCCACAAGCTGAGTATTCAAAGCAACATTATACCGATAAATTCTACAAACTGAGTATTCGAAGTCATATTGCTGAAACAGAGAGGCAAACTAATGCAAGGTATAAAGCTAGCTTGCAAGATGACATCAGTAAAGATCTTACCACAGTACGCCTTGCTAGTGTCGAGGAAGCCCATCAATTGGCTTTGAGAATTAAGCAGCAGAGTCGCACTACCCAGCCCAGGCGTAACATGAAGAACTGGGGAGTCTTATCCCCACGAAATTCCACCGCTGCTGCAACACGTCCCAGCAATACAGAACGGTATACTTCAAGAGGAGCTCCTACACCAGATAGAAATGTTATGGAGCATGATGAAAAAAGAAAAAGGCAAGATGGTAATTGGCATTGGCAGTTGACCTAGAATAGCTTGGCTAGGAAAGCCTTGTTAAAATCAAAGATAAAGTGATCAGCAACCATAGCTGATAACTATGGTTGCTATGTCGGAACCGAACCACTCTAAGGCAGGGCCTTTTGGATCCATTCCTGTAGAGTAAATTTTGGTTTCATGCATCGTATTTTTTAAATTTCTTTACACATAACTGGTCAAGGAGCAAACCTTAAGACCTAAGTCCTCCACCACTTGGGACAACCCCTTTGGATTAAATCAATTCCTAAACCTTACCTAATTAAGAATTAGAGATTCATTAAAAATGTAATTGCATAACAATTTTGGAGATGAGATTTTCTTTTTGTTGGGTAATAAGGGAGTGTTCACGAAAAGCAAAACTTCTTTTAGATAAGTTATACTGATTCATGAATATTGCACATATAATATATTGCACATCAATTATACATTATCATGATCTATAAATTTGGTTCATGTATAATTGATGATATTTGAAAACCCCACATAAATAATTATGGAAGTTTGTCGATATAACGTAATATTGTTACTTTCTGATCTTCTGGATACGTTCCAGAGACATTTAAACAAGCACATAATCCCCGAAAATAGCAATATAGAATTTCGACTTGTGTAACTCGAATTTGACATCGGCTCTCAACCTAAATGTTTAGTTTTCTCAAACACAAAATGGAATTAATATTGGTTTATCCAAATTCCATACTCAGTTAATAAATAAATAAGCAATCTCAAAGTATTATTAATCATAATAAAAGCAATAAACAATGATAAGTTGGAATCCAATTTACCATTGCGATGAGAACTTGTTGCAGAATCAGCTACTCTGAACTCGTTGCAAAATCTTAAGCAAACCTTCAGAGAGAGAGAGAGAGAGAGGGGTGGGGGTTTAAGCTGTGCACTGTGGAGTAATTACCGATCGTGTTAATTGTCTTTTTGCTAATTAATAAAGAAAATGATATTCGACGGCATCCACGTGGCGGAAAATGAAGTTCGACGCATCCACGTGGCGGAATATAGAAAGTAAAGGTATTGCCACGTGTGACGTCTTCCTAATTGAACATGTTTTACAATAGAAAATGGACAAGCAAACGAATTGGAAAAGATAGTTAATTTACTAGGAACGATGTAAACACAACTTTGGCTCAATTTTGGTATTTTTTTTAAAAAAAAAGTAAATAAAAAATTATGAAGTAATAATATGCTATGAGGTTTTTTTTTTATTTGGTATTTTTCTTCGGAAAAATTGTCTTTTTTTTTTTTTAAATGGTCATTTTGAAGAAAAATACCATTTTATTTTTTTAAAATACCAAATAAAAAAAGACCAAATATTTTTTATTTTTTTATTTTTTATTTTTAAATAAAAATATAAGAGAAAAATTGAGTTAAAGTTGTGTTTTTAAAGTGTATCTCTATCATTTCTCTTAATTTATAAATAAATGAATTGAAAAAGTAAAATTAAGGAAAGCCCAATAGTTCTTGGGTCATTATAACGGGCTTGCACAAGGCCCATGCTAGTTCTTGACTGAGTACCACCCACCACATTACCATTCAAAGCCCCACTGGGAACAAGGCAAACCCTTCCACCCACCACCCCCCCAAAAAAAAAAAAAAAAATGCGGTGTGTATAGGCTCACAAGTTTGTAACAGGTTCACTTTTATGATGTTGGCTTTGGATTCAATAGCAAGTTTGTAACAGGTTCACTTTTATGATGTTGGCTTTGGATTCAATAGCAAGTTTGTAACAGGTTCACTTTTATGATGTTGGTTATTCTTTGCAGTATTGTTAGTGGTGTTGATCCCCTAGAGTCGAACCCAGTCGGGCCACAAACGGTGGCTTGCTATTGTGCTTCACCGGAGCACCAATGTTATACCCAGAGGTCACTTGGAACACACAAATCCAATCAAAAAAAGGGTTAAAGGGTCAAATAGATTATTAAACGAAGGTAGGTCATAAGTTACAAATGATTATTATTAGTATCATATATACTTCATTAGCATGTTTTTGTGCACTAAAATATCATATGCCTTGTCTTTGAAACTATGCCCTAACCATTTTCATAACATACTCATTTTCTGTAATGGCGTAATAACATGAGCAATACTGTTTTCTTAAAAATGCATATTAATTTTGGAGTATACAATCTTTTGATTACTTATATTAATCCAAACTCATTGCATTGGCTAAGTTTCATTCTTGGACTATTCACTAAGTCGTTGACTTAAATAGTTACTTCTTCACTCATCAAACATCTCGGTGTTTTACAATTTAGCTGATTTATTAAAAGGGTAAATATATCATAAGTTCATGAGTCAACCCGTCAAAATAAAAAAATTCATAGGTTTTTTTTTTTTAGACTTTTTACTCCCTGGATTAATCGAAATGGCAAATAAATTTTCACCGTTAAATTTTTGTAATGCCCTTTAGTCCCTATCAAAACAGACAGTTTTGCCAAGTCAGCATAATAAATTTTTATCAATTTAATTTAAAAATTAAATATTAAAAAAAAAAAATTGAAGGAGTGGCTAGCATGGGGCAAACCACCCCTTGCCCACCCCACCCTTGCGGCCACCCCATAGGGGTTGGGGGTGGCCAAGGGTGGCAGCCCCATCGCTGGCCACCTATTCAATTTTTTTTAATATTTAATTTTTAAATTAAATTAATAAAAAAATTATTATGCTGACGTGACAAAACGGTGCGTTTTAATTATGACTAATGGGTGTTACAAAAATTTAACGGTGAGAATTTATTTAGCATTTCGATTAACCCAATGAGTAAAAAGTCTAAAAAATAAATAAAACTAGAAATTTTTCAGTTTTATCAAGTTGACTCAGGGACTTATGATATATTTACCCTTATTAAAAATACAAGTTAGAGTTGTTCGCAATGCTGAGAATGTTGAGCAAAGGGCTTGTAGTGGCAGATTTATGTTTAGTATTGTCTATAGTATATTTGATATGGGAATGCTATGTATTTTTCTTGTGTTCTCCTAGTGTCATCCTGATTCTAGGTGAATATTATTTTCTAAAAACCAGGTGAGAGAAATAAGAATCAGTTTCTTTTTTTATTTTTTTTAGAAAATAATATACACATAAGATCAAGAGGATACTAGAAAAACACAATGAGAATACCTAACATATCCCTATTCGATATTGTCTCAACTCTAGAGGCTCTAAGTTTGTATAGATGATAGAAATACATTATTAAGGTATAATTACTTAATTAGCATTCGCTTCGTATCATTATTTCGAACTCGTGCCGGATTGCGGCTAAGGAAGTTAACGATTAATTACGCAATCGAGATCCTTGCTTCGAAATGGTTCCACCAAAGACTGTTTTGGTGTTCTTTTTAAAACAATTATGTATATTATTTATTTTATAAATTTTAGATTTTTTGACTCAATTCCAATAAAATTTGTGTGGTAATCAAACTAAAACTAAAGAATATGATTAGGAATTCCATTTTAACTCATTGTATTCCAATAATAACTATTCCTATTTCTAAAGGAATGATCATTTTGTATACATACATGCCCTAAATATTCTTTTAAAAAAATTTAGCTAAAATAAATGGTGATGGACTGCCATTTATTATTATTTTATATTATTTTTAGGACATGTGTCGCGATATAAGAGCATATGACGTGGACTGCCGTTAATTGGGATGGACAAAAATTAATGGAGTTGGTGATTCAGTCTTTTCCAAAATCCGAAGTACTAAATTTGTCATGTTTTAAAATTTAAGAAAAAAAAAAAAATATATATATATATATATATATATTAAAACT
>NC_081544.1:31943234-31950358 GCF_901000735.1 Corylus avellana | reverse complement strand
ACAAAAAAAAAAAAAAAAAACCCACCATAAATATTATCAAGAACCCATACAAAATTATATATATATATACCGTGGCAGTAACTTTCTCACTTGATTCTTTGATACACCTCTGTTTCAAACAAAACCTACCAAAAAATTTGTCAAAAACCAATACAAAACCCACCATAAAAATCAAGCACAAAAATAAACATTACAAAAAAAAAAATTATTATTATTATTATTATTATTATTAATGAATCAATACCTCATTGATACACATGTTTCTCTCTCTTGCCTAGCCTTTCTCTCTATCTCTTGCTTCATCTCTCTCCATCACGTTTTGTTTTGAGTGAAACTAAGGAAAGAGAAAAAAGAAGATAAGAGGAGAGGCTGTCGATCGTAAGAAAGTGGGTGGTTAAGTAGGGTTAAAATTATATTTTAATATCAAATAATTTCAGATGCATAGGTAAGGCTATTTTTAAGTATAAGAATATTTACTTTTTTGGGTTAATTGATCTTATTTTACAATGGGTTTATTATATTGGGGCCTTATTAAATTGAGACATTTTTTAAATTACTTACTTATCATGATTAGAGGCCTTAAGTTTTTATGAAAAAAAAAAATTAGGCCTAATTAAAAAATGGGCCTTAAATTACACAAAAAAAAAAAAATTATTAAAAAAAATTTTTGGGCAATTTTTTTTTTTTTTTTGGGCTTTATTAATTCAGGGGCCCTAGACGAGCACGTCACTCGCCTAGTGGTCTAGCCTGTCCAAGGGTAAACTCTGCTCATCAAACTTCACCTCCACCAATCCACAACTTGTTTTCATTTTGTCAGTAAGTTGATTCTTCATACTCCCATTCTCCTAGCATATAGGCCTTAACAAACACCACATATCTCATAGCCTATAACCCTTACACACAAATTTTTAACCTAAGAGATATACACTTGCTTGACTTTTGATCTAATTTCGACCGCTCCCCATTTTCACATGAATTTATACAAGACAACTAAATATTTTCAAAACTGAATAATCAACGAGTTTCCTTGGCCATACTTTTTTTGTAAACCATGAAATCAACTGCTATAAATGAAGATCGGTTAGTGATGAAGCACGCATAATTAATTTTCTTAACCCATAAACTCTTTTGCAATCCTGCATTCAACCTATGCATCTCGCATTTCCAACAATTTTCTATTCATCATTTCAGCAATTTCAGTGTCTTGTGGAGTCCACACAAGTCATTCATTATGCTTTGCATAACTCCAAAAATTTAGCGTCCTTATACTCTAATATAATGGAAATACTTTACTTTTTTTCCAGTTTCATTTTCCACCTACGCTTTCCATTGCTTAAAGATATGAAAACCCTGACTTGTGCTTCATGAAATAATCTCAAGCCTTTATTGAAAAATTATCAATTAAATTGAGAAAATAATATACATCCCCATTTGAAGATACTGTCACCAATCCCCAAACATCTAAGTTAATATAGTTTACAACACTTTTGCTTGTATAAGACATCACCTTTAAACTCATTCTTTGTTGGTTTTCATACATAAAATTCCAGGATCTCGATTTGTATGAGTTCACGCATTTTAACAAATTTATCTTATGAAGTTCAAATTTATAGTGCACACTTAAACAGCCAAGTCGCGTATGCCACAAAACTGTATCATCACTATCTGATTATGCTAAAGTGGAAGTTGTAACTCCATCTGTAATTATATTCCCAAGTAACTTGTACAAATTATCAATTTTCTCACATTTCACTACCAAATTGTCTATAAAATTGTCCATTAATATCAATCAAGTTTAACTTGCCCATGAACAATATGTAATAAACATCATCAAATGTCAAATCACAATCCTGAATAACATCAAAGACGCATAAGAAAAACATGTTTTCATATGGTGAACTTGGTTATTCCATAAAAAGATTGATAAATCATTGTTAATAACATGCAATGGGTTTCTTGTCAAAAGACAAGGCATAAAGTCATGCTGATGCAACATAGATATAATATATGATAATTGAAGTAAACATGTCTTAATTTAACTATGTAGTGTCTACTGAAGCCCTAAAACCTTTTTGATAGAGTTTGAGTTGTCCCGTGAGACTTTTAGTATAACACTGATGCTGCATATCATCATTGCTAGTGGTTCAACCAGATATGGTTCCGGGTGATCCACACCACTAACAATGCCGTTTATTATGACCACCACCCGTACGTGATTGTGTCGATCATCTATAAAACCATTAGATTTAAGGCCAAACAACAGAAAAATAAATGATGGACCATTGGGTCTTCCTCATGTAATGGTAAGCCTATGGTTGCATGCTATCTATCCATAACACGCTATGTCATATGATACAATTAATTTTTGTCTTTTATATACATGCACTTATAAAACTCACACGATTCGACTTTCTTTTATTCGATCATCTCCTATTTACACATAAATAGAGTTCACATAATTTTAAATTGTATTTCATGTAAGCAGTGAGTATGCATGTTTAATACATAAAATAATCATGCTATATGGAATCTTAATTAATAACAAATATCCATATCGACTTCATTTACTCATCGTGGTCGTGAAGATCTCCTTGGTATACGTCTTGACAGTTTCTAAGTTCAAAATCTATGTAATTAAGGTAATATCATTAGTCCTTATTTAAGTTAATTAAAAACATTCTTAAATCTAAAAGTGCACAAAATAGGCCTTATAAGTTATACCGAATTAGCTAGCATCGATCATTCAATAAAATCATCGATTGATCGAGCAATCGGGTCGATCGTTTGATATTCTATTAGAATTTCTATTTTCTAAAGAGTCCTAATTAACTACACTCTATTTGGATGAGTAAAATACCGAATAATCTTAGTATATATCATTACGCGTGGCTTTTAATTAAACAAGGCAAAATCGGCTACTCAACTCAACTCCTCACATAAATATGTAAGGAAACTCCGAAACCAACACATGAAGTCAAGAAGTAATGGGCCCGCCGACTTTATGATGGATTTACGTCACACTTGAACATGTTTTTATTTTTATTTTTATTTTTATTTATTTTTTGTGTGTGTTTTTATTTTGTTATTTATTTCAACGCAGACGTAGGCCAGAACGTTATTATTTACCTTGCAGAAACAGGGGAGAATGACGAACTTTGTTTGGAAAGAGTGTACAATTGAAGATGGTTTTTTTTTTTGTTTAACACAATTGAAGATGCTTTAAATGGATGGGCTTTAGTGCACTTTGTTTTTCGTCAGGCTACTGTCCCGATGGTAGCAGCTTTCAGTTAATGTCCCTCATGGAGTCATGGAACTCTAGCTATGGGAGACATCTATCTTCCTGCTTTACATATTAGAGATCCCATTTTGTATTTTACAGATCATTTAAAAATAATAATAATAATAACTATTAAATATGTAGAATTCATGCAAATATAGATGTGAGTTCTACGGATTTCATAGTTAAAATTATATGAAAAATGAATGGAAGAATATGAAATACCAGGTGATCCCAACATATTATTGTAACTTGTAATCCTAATTTCAAAAATTAATAAGGTATAAAAAATAAATAAATAAATAAAGAGGAAGAAAGGGTAAACTTACTTGCACTAAAAGAGGTGAATTTAAAGAGTTGAAAAATAAGATATGGATATTGTAAATTTTTAAATTTGGAAGTTATGATTATAAAACTTATACGTGGAGGTGTAGATTAATTAATGAATTTCTCAAAAAGAAAAGGAAGAAAGGTAGAACCCATTCCATCGGTTCCAGTTTTTCTGGAGTTTGTTGGCTCTTGAAAGAGAAATTTTTATCTAATTTTAACAAAATTTATAATCTGGAGTTTGTTGATTCCTTGAAAGATATATATATATTTTAATTTTAACAAAATTTATCCCTAAATTTAATAAAGTGAATTTAATTTTCTTCTGATCAATTTTAATTTTATTTAAAAAAGCCTATCGTAAATAGGGTTACCAATTTAACCTGCAACTCGTGAACACGACATGTAATTCTAGAGTTAGGGTTTAGGTTAAATGGGTTCCAGTTGTGTTCAGGTTTGACATAAATGGGTTCGCTTGTTAACCGGGTTCACGGGTCGATACATTTATACAATATATTTTTTTTTTAAGTAAATTTTAAGTTTAACTTAATTTATGGTTGACAATTTAACCCACAACCTGCAAATTTGACACATAATTTTAGAATTAAGATTTAAGTTAAAAAAATTTCTGGTCATAAACAAGTTACATGTTTAATAAACGTGTGGTATTGAAAAAAGGAAAAAACATAAAGACAACGTGGGGTAGTAAGCATGCCAGTATTGTCGTGGTACTGGTAGTAATTATTGTCTACATGTCTGCGTATCCTCCCTCGTAATATGTATCTCTGAATATGGGACCCCTTCACTAATGTTGCAGTGGTTTGTACAATTAATATATAAATCAGTGGGCTCAAGCAAAGAACTTATTTAGGGCCGGCTGGAAATTTTGATTTTTTATGGGAGTCTTTTTTATTAATTATTTGAAAAATAGATTTAAGAGTATAAAATCCTTACATTATCAGAAAACATAAAGTTCTAATAAATCATAGTCAAAACTATAAGATTATAACATCATAAAAACAAATATTAAAATATTAAAATCTAATCATATCTATGACTTCAACATCCGCTAACTCATGTTCAAACTTCAGTTATATAGACTCAATCTAATATACAGGTAGCCTAAATTCCCAACATTTATTTTCTTGGTCATAAGGGCAAAACCCTCACACCGAAACTAATCCTCCTCAACCCAAAGGTCAGGACAAAAACATTCACCCCGATACCACTCATGAAAATAGATCTAAGAAGAAGTTAAATTCTTATTTAAAAAAAAAACAAAAAAACAAAAATGCAATAAAAAACCAAAAAAAAAATTACACCAATCGAGGCAAAAAGCCCAATCGATTCTAAGGGGGCGAAGAATGGGACAGCACAGTGTAGAGTGGACGGAGACAGTGCAAATAAGCATATAGATGGGCGGAGCAACTGGACTAGCCAAAAAAACTAAAAAAATAAACAGAAAAAATAGAGGAAAAAAACAAGAAAGAGAGGGGGAGGAAAGAAGATTGGGGAGTAGGGGGGAGGGCAAAGGGAGCTCCCTCCTCCCCACTGGTCTAGTTTTTTCTCTGAGAAAACCTAGGGCCGGCTAAGGTTTTAAAATGTTGATGGGCCGGCTTGAAATTACCTTAGAGAGATGATCATATAATATTTGTCTATAAAAATATAAATATATTTTTTGGAGGGTATTTTTTAGTTTTTATTGGAAAAAAAATTATATAAATGTGAAAATAATTTAAAATTAGTTGTTAATATTTTTATTTTGAAAAAAAGCGAAAAATATAATAAAATTAACAATCAAAGCGGCTATAATTATTTTAATTTTCTTTTTTCCTATGAAAATGGCTTGGATCCGTTCATGCATGATAGATGGAGTAGTTGCACGCATTAGCATTTCATGCTTTATTCACCGTTGGACAGACTATTAAAAATTTAAAGTAGCTTTAAATGACCATGTTGTTAAAATAGGCCACATCAATTAATTCTTACTTTTCTTGTGTCATAAATTCCTTGGTGTGTAGTTCTTATCTTTGGTATCTCCTCCGATCTGGACAAACGACACGCATCATTTATAGGGTTAATAACTTTTTTTGGTACTTGAGTTTTAATATATATATATATTTTTTTTCTTAAATTTTAAAACATGACAAATTTAGTACTTCGGATTTTGGAAAAGACCGAATCACCAACTCCATTAATTTTTGTCCATCCCAATTAACGGCAGTCCACGTCATATGCTCTTATATCGCGACACATGTCCTAAAAATAATATAAAATAATAATAAATGGCAGTCCACCACCATTTATTTTAGCTAAATTTTTTTAAAAGAATATTTAGGGCATGTATGTATACAAAATGATCATTCCTTTAGAAAAAGGAATAGTTATTATTGGAATACAATGAGTTAAAATGGAATTCCTAATCATATTCTTTAGTTTTAGTTTGATTACCACACAAATTTTATTGGAATTGAGTCAAAAAATCTAAAATTTATAAAATAAATAATATACATAATTGTTTTAAAAAGAACACCAAAACAGTCTTTGGTGGAACCATTTCGAAGCAAGGATCTCGATTGCGTAATTAATCGTTAACTTCCTTAGCCGCAATCCGGCACGAGTTCGAAATAATGATATGAAGCGAATGCTAATTATACCTTAATAATGTATTTCTATCATCTATACAAACTTAGAGCCTCTAGAGTTGAGACAATATCAAATAGGGATATGTTAGGTATTGTCATTGTGTTTTCTTAGTATTCTCTTGATTTTATGTGTATATTATTTTCTAAAAAAAAAATAAAGAATAAACTGACTCTTATTTCTTTTACCTGGTTTTTAGAAAATAATATCTACCTAGGATCAAGATGACACTAGGAGAACACAAGAAAAACACCTAGCATTCCCATATCAAATATACTATACACAATACTAAACATAAATCTGCCACTACAAGCCCTTTGCTCAACATTCTCGGCATTGCGAACAACTCTAACTTGTATTTTTAAGGAGAAAGTCAGCATCGCGCCAATTCTGCGCTTCAATTGATGATGTTCACGGCTGATTATTGATACTCGTTAATGACGATGTTCGCACGGTATCAAAGGTGTCGATGTTACCTAATGACGGGAGATATCATGCCGTAAAATTCAAAAAAAAAAAAAAAAACCAAAGGAAACTAAAACTAGAAAAAAACCCTAAAATTAACAAAAAAAAAAAAAAAATCCAAACGTTGGCCAAATTTTATTTATTTTTTAAATCAATTTAATAAGAAAAAAATTAAAAAAAATTTCGATTTTTTTTTTTATATATAAAAATTGAAAATTTTCGTTTTTTATTTATTTTTATTTTATAATTTTATTTAAATAAAAATTTACGTTTTTAAAAAATAAAATTTTCGTTTAATAAAATGATTTTTTTTTTTTTTTGTTTTTTAAAACTCAATTAAAATAAAAATTTCCGTTTTTTTTTTTTAAAAAATTGTTTAATTTTTTAATATTATTTTTAAATTAAAATTTTT
>NC_081544.1:31781847-31941943 GCF_901000735.1 Corylus avellana | reverse complement strand
TGAAGCACAATAGCAAGCCACCGTTTGTGGCCCAACTGGGTTCGACTCTAGGGGATCAACACCACTAACAATACTGCAAAGAATAACCAACATCATAAAAGTGAACCTGTTACAAACTTGCTATTGAATCCAAAGCCAACATCATAAAAGTGAACCTGTTACAAACTTGTGAGCCTATACACACCGCATTTTTTTTTTTTTTTTTGGGGGGGTGGTGGGTGGAAGGGTTTGCCTTGTTCCCAGTGGGGCTTTGAATGGTAATGTGGTGGGTGGTACTCAGTCAAGAACTAGCATGGGCCTTGTGCAAGCCCGTTATAATGACCCAAGAACTA
Organism: Corylus avellana; assembly: GCF_901000735.1. Classification (NCBI taxonomy): domain Eukaryota; kingdom Viridiplantae; phylum Streptophyta; class Magnoliopsida; order Fagales; family Betulaceae; genus Corylus; species Corylus avellana. The sequence continues at coordinate 31,941,611 of NC_081544.1, read as the reverse complement.
TTGGACTTTCCTTAATTTTACTTTTTCAATTCATTTATTTATAAATTAAGAGAAATGATATAGATACACTTTAGAAACACAACTTTAACTCAATTTTTCTCTTATATTTTTATTTTTTAAAAAAATAATAAAAAAGTAATAATATTTATTCTTTTTTTATTTGGTATTTTTCTTCAAAATGACCATTTTTTTTTTAAAAAAAAAAAAGACAATTTTTCCGAAGAAAAATACCAAATAAAAAAAACCTTATAGCATATTATTACTTCATAATTTTTTATTTACTTTTTATTTATTTATTTTTTTTAAATACCAAAATTGAGCCAAAGTTGTGTTTACATCGTTCCTAGTAAATTAACTATCTTTTCCAATTCGTTTGCTTTTCCATTTTCTATTGTAAAACATGTTCAATTAGGAAGACGTCACACGTGGCAATACCTTTGCTTTCTATATATCCCGCCACGTGGATGCGTCGAACTTCATTTTCGGCCACGTGGATGCCGTCGAATATCATTTTCTTTATTAATTAGCAAAAAGACAATTAACACGATCGGTAATTACTCCACAGTGCACAGCTTAAACCCCCACCCCTCTCTCTCTCTCAAGGTTTGCTTAAGATTTTGCAACGAGTTCAGAGTAGCTGATTCTGCAACAAGTTCTCATCGCAATGGTAAATTGGATTCCAACTTATCATTGTTTATTGCTTTTATTATGATTAATAATACTTTGAGATTGCTTATTTATTTATTAACTGAGTATGGAATTTGGATAAACCAATATTAATTCCATTTTGTGTTTGAGAAAACTAAACATTTAGGTTGAGAGCCGATGTCAAATTCGAGTTACACAAGTCGAAATTCTATATTGCTATTTTCGGGGATTATGTGCTTGTTTAAATGTCTCTGGAACGTATCCAGAAGATCAGAAAGTAACAATATTACGTTATATCGACAAACTTCCATAATTATTTATGTGGGGTTTTCAAATATCATCAATTATACATGAACCAAATTTATAGATCATGATAATGTATAATTGATGTGCAATATATTATATGTGCAATATTCATGAATCAGTATAACTTATCTAAAAGAAGTTTTGCTTTTCGTGAACACTCCCTTATTACCCAACAAAAAGAAAATCTCATCTCCAAAATTGTTATGCAATTACATTTTTAATGAATCTCTAATTCTTAATTAGGTAAGGTTTAGGAATTGATTTAATCCAAAGGGGTTGTCCCAAGTGGTGGAGGACTTAGGTCTTAAGGTTTGCTCCTTGACCAGTTATGTGTAAAGAAATTTAAAAAATACGATGCATGAAACCAAAATTTACTCTACAGGAATGGATCCAAAAGGCCCTGCCTTAGAGTGGTTCGGTTCCGACATAGCAACCATAGTTATCAGCTATGGTTGCTGATCACTTTATCTTTGATTTTAACAAGGCTTTCCTAGCCAAGCTATTCTAGGTCAACTGCCAATGCCAATTACCATCTTGCCTTTTTCTTTTTTCATCATGCTCCATAACATTTCTATCTGGTGTAGGAGCTCCTCTTGAAGTATACCGTTCTGTATTGCTGGGACGTGTTGCAGCAGCGGTGGAATTTCGAGGGGATAAGACTCCCCAGTTCTTCATGTTACGCCTGGGCTGGGTAGTGCGACTCTGCTGCTTAATTCTCAAAGCCAATTGATGGGCTTCCTCGACACTAGCAAGGCGTACTGTGGTAAGATCTTTACTGATGTCATCTTGCAAGCTAGCTTTATACCTTGCATTAGTTTGCCTCTCTGTTTCAGCAATATGACTTCGAATACTCAGTTTGTAGAATTTATCGGTATAATGTTGCTTTGAATACTCAGCTTGTGGAATTTATTGGTATAATCTTCCACATATGAGCCTCCTTGACGGAGAAACAGCAACTCTTCGAGTAGGGACTCCTCATAATTGATGGGGACCTATTTTTCTTGAAGCTTTGAGTTTCATCTCATCCCAATCAGCAATTGGACATTGCCTAAGACGATGGAGCTGCCCCTCGATGCTTTGCCACCAAACTCGAGCTTGCCCCTTTAACTTCATTTTAACAAAGCCAACTCATCGCTCCGCTGCCAGCCCAGACCACTCAAAATAGTCTTTTTAAGGACGTGATCCAGTCTTGAAAAGCATATGGATTTAGTTTGCCATGGAAATCTGGCACGTCTATCCGAACTCGTTTTGTAGCGTCATCCATGCGCCCATCAAGACTTTCTTTCCATTCCAGGAATGGTGTCTTAAACCTCTAATGCGGTACTCCTTCATGTGTATGGGAACGGGGAATGAATCTAGACCTTTGGAAGGGGGTATTGTACGTCTGGTGTGGATTCTCTCCATTGTTGTGATCCCCTCCTTCTGAAGTTTCTTTTTGCAATCCATTCTCAACATCATCTTCTTTCTTGTTCTCACCAAAGCCTTCAGGTTTCTCAAACATATGGATCCACATAGTGTCCACACGTTTGGATAGAGACCCAAGTTGTTGGGCTACGTCCAGCAATAAATCATCTCACTGCTGCTGGGTGAGACGGGACACACTGAAAGGTCTACCACTTTTTGGGTACTCATTTTTGGGAAAGTAAGCCCGACAAGGAACCTTTGGCTCTGATTCCAAATTGACCCAACAAAAGTTGAAGCATGCAAAAAACAGAGGACCGGCAGTGAAAGCAGTAGCATGAACAGTATAGTTTCACTACTGAGTAAAGCGACGACTCATCTAAAGAATGTTGGGGAATTTCCAATAGTTTGCATAATCATCATAATGCTCGGTTACATCCTTTTCTAGGCAATGGCCTTCTTATTGATAAACTATAACAACCGTAAACAATAGCATCCTAAATAAACTTAAATAAATAGAACTGCAGGTAGTTGAGAACAACACAACTACTTATTGAAATCATAAAGCTTCACAAAGCTTCATGCTGGTCTGTGACTTCGTGATCTTGAGCTCCATCCCAGGAGCCAGTGGATAAATGATAGCAGAGAAAATATTCTGCATAACAAGTATTCTGGTGGACTCCGTCAGTGAGTGGTAGTGCAAAGAATAACAAGAAAGTAATAACTGCATTGACATGATGTAGGGGCAAAATAGGACATATGAAGTCTAAAATGGTTGGTCAAGTGTAATGACTGCTGCATTAAGGAGGAGCAGTTTGATTCATCTTTAGGGTGGTATATGGGCAAGGGAAGGCAGGAAAAAATGTAGATTGAATCAAAAGAGATAAATAGGGGGTCCGTTTGGTAAAGAGTTTTGTTGTTTGAATAGTAGTAAGAAGTGATTGATGTGATATAAAAGTGAAAGGAGATTTGAATTTTTTGGGAGAGAAAAGTGAAGATGGTTGTTTGGTAATAGGAAAAAAAGAGGTCGACTTTTTCAGGAGAAATGAAAGAAAGAGGAGGAGTGTGTTGCTAAACATAGCCATGATATCCTGTTGGTAGCAGTTGGAATGATCTCAGATGGAGTTGGTTGCCAATTATGGATTTGATTGGCCTGACTTCAAATATTTGGGACAGAATGCTTTGTTTGAGTTTACGAGTAATGCGGTGCCTGTGGCACCTTTCAAACCTTAATGCTTTATGAACGTGAATTGGTCATTTTTTGGGTCCTTCTTATTAGTTAGAAAGCCATGCTGGTTATTAAAGGTACTTGGACTTTAAATTCAAATCTAGTAAAAACTGAGCTTCAGAAGAATTTTGGGTGTTTCTTTAGTTATCTGTTAAAAGTATTTGACATGTAACTTTTGTTTGACATCAGATCCTTCTATCCTATTTTATGCTTTACCTTAGAAAATACCGGTGCTATGTTCCATTTATGGGGTTGTGTTTATACACACATGGAGATGGAGTGTAGCCAAGGGATAGAGTACCAACCTTTGCTTTGTAGCTGAATTTGACACATTCTACTTTTGTGTTATGATCTAGAGTGAAAAATAGTTTGATTGAACAATTATTGAGATATGTTGACATACACCAATACTATACATTTATCTTACAAGTGAGATCCTGCCCATCTTCTAAAATTTCTTATGTTACTGCCTTCTGAAACTGCCATTCCGATCCCAGTCATTCCACCATGCCCAATACCTACATAATACAATCTCCATTTATCTACGTTGCCTTCCATCTGAACCAGACATGGGGATCCCACTCCTTTATTATCCCATCCATCTTTTTCTGAAGGCTTAACAACTGGGTCTTCTTGAAGCCTCTTCCAATTCTTCAGTCCATCTGGAGATACTGCCAGCCCAATACTCCCCGTCCCATCTGCAGAAACACCCTCATATGCCATCAAATAGTTTCCTTCTCTGTGGGTTCTCACCACACATGCATTCTTGACCCCAAGCTCATCAAAAGAACCATCTGACCCCCCTCCCATTATCTTCCCCAGCTTCACCCATCTGATACCATCTCTGGACCTTGCAAGTCCAAGAGCAAACTGCCCATTTTTGACATCAAATGAATGATAATACATCCTGAGATCATCATTGCTGTGCACAACAACCTGAGGTGCGGCAATAAACAAAGAATCCCACTCCTTGTCAGATCCCACATCTAACAGTGCTCCGCTATGATGATCCCCTTCAATTCTGGCCCAATGCCTACCATCCTGACTACATGCCAGGCCTGGCAGAGACTTTGAAATTTTGCCAATTCTATGACATGCATCTTTCTTGTCTCCACTCTGAACTCTTTCTGGGTTTTGTAACATGTTTGGATCTCCTGGTAAGTTAGCTTCTTCAGAACTAAATCCTGTATAATAAAGCCAGTAAACAGCACTGTACATTGGGCTGGACATAATAACCATCTCAGAAGGCCTAATGCTCTCTGTGTCAAAAGCCCACCAATTCTTGCTGCAACTCATCACCAAACCTGCATCCCCACACGATCTAACATGTTCTGCTCCTCTTTCCCAGTGGATTCCATTGCGCGAGACTGCTAATCCAATGGAATCGGAAGTGTTGGTACCGTCAGACCTTCCATGGTACCACATGTACCACCTTTCCTCATTGTCTCCTATGAATCTTTTTACAACTGGTGAGCCAATTTCTTTACCATCCCAGGAGTTTTTGGGACCCAATTCAAGCACCAGACCTCTTGAACAAGTAGATGTGAGTGCTTGATTTGGTGTGGGAGTTGCCAAATGTTGAGATTTTGAACTTGAATCCCGTTCAATGGCAGGATTCCTATTCGTTGCATTGTTGCTGTCAATGCCTGGTTTTGTAGAGCACTGAGTGAGAAAGAATGCGCTGTTTCTAGACTTGGGACATGGACCTCTTTGGTGGCTTGGAAAGTTACTGCACAACGATGTGCTAGAGGCATAAAGAGCAAGTGTTTGTGGTTGTGTAGAAAGCCATGGAGATTGGATTAGATTTGTTGCATTCATCATTCTCCCTAAAGAATGAGATGGAAGGGAATTAACTGTTCTGATCCTTGTGATTGCTGCTGTGTCTATTATAGGACTACAGGGGGGCTGAAAGGAAATTGGATTGATATCAATGGCAGAGTCAAATACAAACTGCTTGGTGCCACATTCGTGTGGCTTTTATATGTGGTAGAGATTTTCTTTTAGGGCTATTTTGAAAATTTGCCCACGATTTTCTGTATCTATAGATAAACCCTTTCATAATGCAAGTTCTATTCATGTACATCATTGACCTCTGAAGCATGCATGATTATTACTTGTTAATCTCTTTTAACCTGAAAGTCTAGTGTAAAAGAACATTCTATTATGCATTGAGCAAACATTGACTTAGAGTTTGTGAAATGTGTTATTCCAATGTTTTACAAAGGGTAAATATTGTTAAAACTTCAGATTCTGTTAAAGGTATTAAAAAATACCAAAATGCTAGGGTTCATTCAGAAATTTGTTAAAACATTGCTTGTATGTTAAGGGGAATAAGAAAATTCCTTACATTTTTCGTGGTCACTCTTTTAGCTAACCCTATCTGCTATTCTTCCTCTGATTTTGGTAGCTCCCTTCACCAAGTGATAAGTATTGGGTGCTTCTACCTTTCAAATGGCCAAGGCAAGACCTTAGTTTGGGTTGACTTGGTTAGATAACTCTGCCTTAGTTAAAAACTTGGCCTCTTGATTCAACTAAGAAGAAACATTCATTATGTGCATAATATTTTGCTTAGTTGGTATGAAAAACGTTTCACATGTCTCTAGATCTTGTATGAATTATAATAAACAAATTATTATCTGGCAAGTGTGATTCCCTAGAAGTTAGTTTGAAACCAATAGCAACTTGGTTCTTTTACCCTTCTCTTCTCTTTTCTTTTCTCATAGTGAGAGAAGACTACTATTGTTAATTGCTGGAAAAAGAGAATAAAATTGACAGAAGAACATATAATTAAGAAGCCAACTTTAATATGCTTATATTTGTTTTCTCTTGGTTGTAATTATGAACAAATTGTGCAACAAGCTTCTCATGCCAAATTCAGTTTGTAAATTTGTTGCATCATGCATAGCTATGTTCATGTCAAGTCTTCTGAACCACTAGACCATTTACAATTAGAAATAGCTTAATACATGTGCTTTTTGTTGAGGACAGAGGTTTCTGGACCCATTTATTCTGGATGGATCACATCACACTTGAAGTTTCATTGTCAAATGTATTAAAATTTTGAAATGGTACTTTATTTCATTTGAACTCTGAGCAAAATTATGATTAAGACAAGATGATATTTGTTTTCCCCTGTTATTAAAAGCATTATTTAAATCAATAAAAAAATTGTATTTATAAAATCTTGTTAGTACAATATATATTTTGTTCTCATTCTTTCTCTGGTACTCATTTCATTTTACTTGTTAAATTGTATACTGCATGGACATAGTGTTAATTGAAAATTTTGTGTTGGTAATGATGAATGATATGGACATGTTGTGGGTATTTAATGGTTTGTGGGAACTATTTGTTTTCTAAAGCTTAAATACATAAACAAAGGTTTAGCAGTTCCAACTTGTCTGTGCCTCGAATCATTCTGATGAGACCTAGGGTTGAGGAATGATGTTTGACCTACCTTTCATGGAGTGTGAGTCATGGAAGGATGGTTCAAGTTGGGAACTAATTAAATCAGATTGCAGATATCAGCAAAGATTTCTGCAATGGTTTGTGGGTACTATTTCTTTTTTAAATTGAGCTTTAAATACATAAACAAATGATAAGTAGTTCCATCTTGTCTGTGCCTTGAATCATTCTTATGAACCCCTTGACTTAGGGTTGAGGAATGGTGTTGAACCTAACTTTCATGTAATGTGAACCATGGAAGGATGGTTATATATATTTCCCAGACATCATGCATTGAAGTACAAACAGTTAGCGTGGTAAAGTTAAAATTATATCATGCATGTGATATGCGATTTGCCTGGGAAATCATGTAATGTCATATATATATATATATTGTGTTTGGCATTTGTAACTTAAAACGCCTTTTATTAATAATCTTTATATTATTGTTGGTCATTTTAGGCGGTTGGCACTTGGCACCATGTTTGCCCAATTTATGTACACCTAGGTTACTGTTGGAAATAACAATTTTTAGGCAAAATCATTAGAAGTTTTAGTTTTAGGCTCCATTTGTTTTGACGTAAAATTTTTTCATCGGAAAATATTTTCAATATTTATCAACGTTTGGCTTGTACAAAAAATGAGTGACAGCGGAAAACAGTCAGCGACTTTCGGCAACTTTTGGTGGGGGTCTTGCAGTTTGAGGAAGATAAACTCAAAACTCGAAAAATGGTTTACGAAATTTGAAAACGAAATCCATTGTCCAAAACTAAAGAAGTTTTTTTAATCAAACCGAAATTAGTCGCATCAAATACGAAAAATACAACCAAAAAAAAAATTAAAATTAAAATTAAAATATATTTTTACGTTGAAACAAAAAGCTATATATAGACAACCTTGATTATGTGGAAAACATTTAGTAGAATGCTTTCCTCTTTTTTTTTTTTTTCCTAATCTCTAGTAGTAAAAAGCCTACACAGATAATGAGCTGGACCTCAACGGACAAAAAGTATTACATTTATTTTCTGAAAAAAGTATTATTTAGTGTTGTAGTACTTATTTTTTGGGTGGTTAGGGTCAGGCTTCTTGTTACAGAAATTTATAGAATTTAGATTCGGTTTGAAAGTTAGACGGCCTAATCAAGTAAGAAATTGGCATGTATTGGCCCTCCGACTGCAAGTGCCCCACCAGAGACTAGAATGACAATAATCAGGGAGGTGGGGACAGACAGTAACGGCTATTATCAATTCAATCAACTATTTTGATGACAGGTGTTTTTTCTTTTCTTTTTTACTTTCCTTTTTGTTTTTGTTTTCATTTTTAATTAAAAAAAAATGCAAATTTCAATTTCAAAAAGCATTAACAAAGTGTAGGGTCATGAAAACATTGTGCTTGGCAGCCACATGGGCACTCCTTTTTTTACACGGAGAAATGTTACACCTATTCTTATTTCTATTTTGAAAGAATATGGATAGAAGAGTAATGCCAGGCGTCCTACCAGTGTTCAACTCTTTTTCATTTTTTAATTATTATTATTATTTTTTAAATAGACTCCGCCATAGTAGGACGTTGGTAGGCCAAAAAGAATTACTTTGGACGGAATGATGTTTGAGGGATTGGGATCCTCGGCAATACCCATCAATTTTTTTTTTTTTTTTTTAAATCATGGCCATCCATTCTCATCTAACAACTAGAAATCTGCCACATGTCCCACTTAATATAAAATAATAAAATATTATTTAAATTTTAAAAATAAACATAAAATAATTTTTTTTTAAAATTATTAAAAAACATGGGGTGGTTCAATTTGACCACCCATTTCACCTAAGGGTGTGAGCCCATGGCCATTAAGGGGTGGCGTCGATACCTGGTGTAGAAATGGGTTTGGCCTTGGGGGGCCACCCTTGGCCAGGGGTTGCCAGACCACCCAAAAGCTAGTTGGGGGTGGCCGAGGCCATAGGGCCACCACCTAGGGCCAAACCCATAAACTTGATTTATGGGTTTGGCCTTAGGGGCAGCCGAACTACCCCATGTTTTTTAATAATTTTTTTAAAATTTTATTATTATTATTTTATTTATTTTTAAAATTTAAATAATATTTTATTATTTTATATTAAGTGGGACACGTGACGGATTGATGGCTGTTTGATGAAAAATGAATGATCAAATTTTTTTAAAAAAAATTGATGGGCAATTTCAAGGATATTGCCAGGGATCCCAATCCATGTTTAAGGAGTGCGGTAGGCTATGAAAGTGAAAGACTGAAAATTGCAATTCGCGATTGGCAATTATCCCAATCTAACAATGTACTTAGGTTTACCTATAGGTCCAATCCGTCCTTCAGCCTTAGAAATTCAAGTACACAATTCTGGTTGCTTTCAGCTTCTCTCAGCTGGAATGGTCGCTCCTCAGGCTGCCTTTTTGGTTGACTTGGCTATTCACATTGGAATGTCTCATTTTGGGCTTGTATATAAAATAGTTAATTAAAAGTCCCAAAAAAAAAAACTTCCGTTGCAATGTGGTGGGTATGTTAGCGGCAAGTGGGTGGTCCATTTGATGTTTTTGGTGGAGGCAGGTTTGTAACCAAATGAATAAAAAAAAAATTACAAACGATTATTTTAATAAAATAGAGAATAAATTTAGATAATTGGTTGAATGCAGGTTTTGAAAAAAATTTACAAATGATTACTTCAATATGCACAATATAGCATTGTAAAATGGTTTAGCATGTTTATAGTGTAGTAATATTTCCCAAGTTATCATAAGCATGTAAGATATTCTTTATTTTATGTGGTTATGTAAATGTGTGTTTTTGAAGTCATCTTAAAAAAGTCACGTAAAAATGGTTATGCATGTGATTGGTTTACTAACGTAAACACGTCGTTAGGATTTCTCGAGAGATGCTTCAATTGATCTTTGGTTGATCAAGCTTCTAGCAGAAAATTGGATGAAATACTGGTTAAGGTTTAGGGTTTAAAAATAAAATGTGAGTCTAACAATTAGATACAATACAAATATATGCAGAGAAAGTACAGAGTTTGAAATTTGTTATGAGAATCTAATTCAAAGTATAAGTATAAACTTACTGACCCTGCATTATTTTACAAAAAAAAAAAAGAGATACATGCAGAGTTTTTGCATTTTTGCATATTCTCTGCCTTTTACAAATGGTTTATCAAGCTTATTGTACACATTATCTCATCATTCCCGTTGGTTAATAAGATTATGACATTTTATGTTGTCTAATGTAAATTCCATATCATCGTCTAATAAAGACAAATCAAATCAGATTTTTTTTTTGTTTCCATGTTCTTAAACAATCAAGCTTATTGCACACATTATCTCATCATTTCCGTTGGTTAATAAGATTATGACATTTTTATGTTGTCTAATGTAAATTCCATATCATCCGCTAATAAAGACAAATCAAATCAGATTTTTTCTTGTTTCCATGTTTTTAAACAAAATCTTCCACTTTTTTGATTTGATATGCGCTATATGTATAGTTAATTAGAATTTCATTTAACATTCTGTTTTTTACCATCTGTTACCATCAACTTATTGATGATTAATTACTTGATTTTTTAATCTCATTTGCTTTGTCAAACAAATGAGATTAGGGACAAGACCATCAGACAGTCCCATTTTACCGTGAGAAAGACACGTGAGTACCTAAATTCCTATCTTTCAGTCAACATCAGTCCCTCTACGGAAACCAAACAGAATGGGCCGCCGGCCATAGATTTGGACTCAGATTCTCGGCCCACCTGTCGTACCAGCAATTATAGCCGTTGGCTTGGCTTTCCCTTCTATGATTATTATATGGTACATACTTTATTATATGGGTATTTTTTAATGTGATTATTGTAGTTTGACTTCATTTTAGATTTACTCATATGGAAGTTTTTTTTTTTTTTTAAAAAAAAAAGAACAGAAATTTTCTTTAAACCAGTTTAGAAGAAATATTCTCCAATCCATTTGAAATAGTGTTAAGTGTCTATAAATAATTAAAACTCACATTAAATTCTTAAAGTCATTAATTGCAGTTTACTAATTTAAATTAACGTTTTAAATGTTTATAGACACTTGACACTATTTTAAATGGGTTAGAGGATATTTTCTCCAGATTAATTTGGAAGAAATTTTTTTTTTTTTTTTCAATAGATTTTTTGAATCCACGACATAGTGGTCCGCGTATTTATTTTGATGAACAGACAATCAAGAGGATATAAAGATTTACAGAAGACATTGTCTTTTTTTTTTTTTAAAGAAAAAAGTTAAAAAAAAAATAAAATAAAAATAAAAAGTAAAATTCAAAGATTAACTCAACTTCATGAAATAAATTGAATCCAAGTAATTTCGTAAGTTAATAATTTTAAGGAAAAAAAAAAACACTTAGCTTAAGTTCATATCTACTTGGTGTGCAAAAATTACTCTCTAAAAGAAATTGTTTATTAAGCTTGATCGCGATTTGGTATATTCCATTAACTTATGAAGAATTTAATATTTTATTTGTGTAATTTAAAATTTTTCCTTCCCAACAAAAAATAAAAAAATAAAAGAAGTGTACACGAGTTAAACAACAATTTATAAACTATTTTTATTTAATTGGACAATCATTGTTTCATCATTGGCACTATTCTTTTTTTTTTTTAATCTTATTACGTGACACCTCCCCATTAGTTTGTGAGGTGCGGTTATGACATCAAAAAAAAAAAAAAAAAAAATGGTAACACGATTCGCATTGTTGCATTAACCCCAAATTGATTAAAAATGGTCAAGTTGCGTCCTTCGTAATCATGTCTCGTAAAATATTAACCCCAAGTTTATATTTTATAAAAATATGTCTCCTGAGAATTATCATGTAACAGTTTACATTTTAATAATCGTTGATTGTCACCTGAATTATCATATCAATTTGTAAAACATGATAGCTATTATATAGATTATCATTGACACATGTCATATTTTAATGAGTAGCATGACAAGTGTCACATTAATATTACGTTAATTTGCTAAAAAATTATAATACCGTTAGATGTGTTCTACCCTTTTTTTAACTTCATTTCAAGATGGAATCAGGAATAATTTATGCTTCATGATTACCAACTTAAATTAAATATCTACATTGGTTTTCTCAAATAAAATACAAAAGAACAAGTAATATATGCTCTTCATTAACATATGATAAGATTTAACATGCGAGCAATATATTTTAAGAAACAAATACAACATTTTTTTTTTTTTAATAAAGCTTTCTGATTCTTTCATTCATATTGGAAAAAAACACAATACTAGAAAAATCAAAGAGCAAACTACTCTAGAAGTACAATGTTATTGATACAGCTAGGTATCTCCTCTGAGAAGTGATAGGAAGCCAAACAAATGAATCCATAAAAATTTTTATACTGACGTGGTAGACAAGAAAGAGAGAATTGCATTTTTTTTTTTTAATTTAAAAACTCTTGCCACATCAATTTAAAATTTTTTCTTGATTTATTTGTTTGGCTTTCTAGTACTTTTCATCTCCTCCATCCAAACCTTATTAGTCTTCTCTCTAGCGGTTATTTTAGGGAACAAATACAAATTAGTTCTTCACTCATAGCTTTATGGAGCATAACAAGTGGCTGAAAACTCATCGTGGTAAGCAAAATCTATGTTAGTCCTTGCACCCAACTTCAACCCGAAAGTTTGCAAGAAATCATCAACTGGCTACACTAACACCAATCATATTACGACACATGTCATATAGATTAAAAAATAGAATATAAAAAAGAAAAGAAACAAAAAAAAAAAAAAGTGACCATTGAGGGTGGTTTTGCCAACTTCCATTTGGTCAAATTCTCTCAAATTTCTTATTTTTATATTTTTAATTATAAATGACTTATATTATAATATGATTGGCATTGACATGACACTCTAAAGGTTTTCGCTAAAATTTTGGGTGTAGAGATATATTTATATATTTTTTGCTTATCACTTTAGAGTTTTTACTTTTAGCTAATTTTATATCCCGAAGTGCTAATTACAAATAGGTAAAATTATATAGACTGATTTTATATTTATTCTTCTATTTTATTGGGCTGTGTTGAGTAGTAAGCTACGATCTGCAATTCAAATTGCAGGCATCCAGATGGATGGACCATTCGACGTGCCAACTTTTAGCAAAAAAAGTAAAGTAAAGTAGCGGAGCATCATCTATTATTTTGATACAGAAATCGTTGAATGTCAGAACTAGTACAACGCAGAAGCAGAATATCCCATTTATCATTCCACGTTTTCTTTGCTCTCTTACTCTTTTACAAGCTCTTTTTTTTTTTTTTTTATATATATATATATAGAGAGAGAGAGAGAGAGAGAGAGAGAGAGAGTTCTATACGGAGGTGGCATAAAGTCACCCCTTTGTGCCCACCACTCAGCAAGTGACACATCAGCATTTTAGAATAAACCTAAGTTTGAAGAAAAAACACTACCACACCAGATTATATCAAATTTTAGAAAAAAAAAATTAAAAAACCAATTAATTTTTTTTTAAAACAAAAATTGAAAGTGGTGGCTGGCTGGCCACTCCATTCCCACTTGGGGTGGCTGGCGCCACCCTCAGCCCTCTTGCACATTCTTAAAAATAAAAATAAAAAATAAAAAATAATTAAAGGAACCTATATAATCTAAGCATAAAGGAGCTCATTTACACCAGCTATGTATAGAAGTTATCCTTATATATATATATATATATGTGTGTTATATTTCTTTTGAAAATTAAAATATGAAGTCGCAGCCTGGGCTAGCTGCTGGTGCTTCAAAACAACGAAGGTCCCAGATATTTGCCTAAAAATGTTTTTTGATTTTGTTAAGTTTTTGGTACACTTTAGAGGTCCATTTGGCAAATTAATTACATGCACACTCTTTTTCTTTTTCTGCCAAACAATAGAAAGAAATATGAGAAATGTTATTGGTCAATATATTTTTTTTTATATTTAATTTCACATAAGTTAATAATGAACTTCACAAATTTAATTATTATTTTCTTTTTAGAGTTCAGGGTTGTCGAGCTGTTGAAAATGTTTGGGATGCCACATCTAATCTAGACCGCCCAATTTTGCTTAATGGTGTCTGTTTGTGGCGTAGAGGTTGAAGTTCTTTTGGTAGGTGGATGCGACGCAGGTCAATCTAGCTAAAGTTCCTGTGCATTGCGGGTATAATGCCTCCACCACCGGATGATGGTTGTGATGGTGGTGGCGGTTGGCTGACAGTGACAGCCACCACCATCCCCACGATGATCGTGGGGTTGGCTTAATAGTGAATAGTGATGAATGCTCGGAAGAACTGAAATCACATTTGATACATTAGGCCTAACCTCTTTCAAGCAAAGCCCAATCACAATGACACTTGGAGAATTGTTGTGGAAGTGGGCTCAGGAAACCATCGCTATTTTTGTAGGTTAAATTATTCCTAGGCCCAGATCCGGAGACTGAAGGCATAAACAAAAAAGATTATTTCTAAATAATTCAAGAATTTTCTTCCATCAAGATTCAAAACTGCGTATGCATATTATATTGCAATTAGAATGATAATGAGATAAATATAAATATGAAATTATACCAATCTTATAAATGAAATCCGGTCCATCTTCTAAAACTTGTAATATCGCTTCCTTGAGAAACTGCCATGCCAATCCCAATTCTTCCCCCATTTCCAACTCCTCTATAATACAACCTCCACTCATCTACATCCCCATCCATTTGAACAAGGCACGGGGATCCCACTCCTTGATTGTCCCATCCATCTTCCACCGACGCCATTAGAGCCGCCGCCTCATCTTGAAGCCTCCGCCAATCCTTCAAACCAGTTGAAGACACAGCCAACCCAATACTCCTCCCCCCATCACCAGCAACACCTTCATATGCCAACACATACTTTCCATCCTTCCGGTTTCTGACTACACGAGCATTCATCACCCCAAGCTCGTCAAAAGAACCGCTTCCTCCTCCTCCCATTATCTTCCCCATCTTCACCCACCTAATCCCATCCCTCGACCTCGCAATTCCAATACCAAATTCCCCATTTTCCAGATCAAACGAATGGTAATACATTCTAAGATCACCACTTCCATGAAACACAACCTGCGGGGCTGCAATAAACGAATTATCCCACTCTCTTTCAGACCCCACATCAAACAGAGCTCCACTGTGATGCTCACCTTCAATTCTAGCCCAGTGCCTCCCATCCTGACTAATTGCCAAGCCGGGCAAAGACTTTGAAATCTTCTCTACTCCATCATTTTCACCAATGCAAAACCTTTCTGGGTTTTTCAAATTGAATTTCAAAGTATTATCAGAAAACTCTGCCTTCTCAGAACTGTATCCGGTGTAGTAAAGCCAGTAAACAGCACTGGAAGTTCTAACCTTAGTACTGGACATGACCACCACCTCACAAGGCCTAATATTTTCAGTATCAAACGCCCACCAATCCTTGCTACAATTCATCACGGAACCCGCCTCTCCGCTCGATCCAATAGCTCCTCCGCCTCTCTCCCAGTGAATTCCATTTCTCGAAACCGCTAAGCCTATCGAATCGGAAGCCGGGTTTCCATTAGACCTTCCATAGTACCACATGTACCATCTCTCCTCCTCATCACTGAGGAACCTTTTCACAACTGGTGACCCAATTTCTGCACTGTCCCATGAGTTTGCGGGACCCAAACCAAACACCAACCCTCTAGAAGAAGAAGAAGATGCTGATGAAGATAATGGTGATAAAGAAGAAAGTGATTCATCTGCAATGGGTGATGAAGGTTTCAGGGTTTTTGAATTTGAGTCGGGTTCAATGGTCGAATTTTGGTCTGTTTCATTGTCTGTGTTGGTGTCCGGTTTTGTGGAGCAGCGGGTGAGGCGGAGAACACTGTTTCTGGGGCCGGAGTTTGAGGCATAAAGAGTGAGGATGTTGGGTTTCGTTGAGAGCCATGGAGGGATTAAGGCAGTTGGGTTACTAATTTTTTGGGTGGTTGAAATTGTGAGGGCCTTAACGGTTTTCAGTGATGAAGCTGCTGCTGATGCTGCATCCATGGCTGCAGATGGAGGAGCTCAATGCGAGAGGATAAGGTGATGTAGGAGTTGCAGGGTCAATAAAGTGTTGACGTACCCTTGCAAATTGAGTGGCATTGAAAGAGAAAGAGAAGATAGAGAGACGCTAGCTTTAACTCCAATTCCAGAAGAACTTGTTAAATATATTAAACTTTCATTTTGAAATGAAAATGATAATTGCTATCGCTGTTGGTCGGCTCGGTTCAAAAGCAAAGGCAACATTTTTTTTTTTTCTGTGCCAAAAGCAAAGGCATTTCCAAGTCCTTATGGACCGAATTGAGATCTCCCTCCAATTGAAGAGAAATTAGAAATTCTTTAGTTGTTAATCGTAACCTTTCATTTTAAATTTAATAGTCTATAAAATGCGAGTTGAACCGATTGGAAAATGGTCTATAACAATGGTCAATTTAATGGTCTATAACAATTGGAAAATCTCTAATTTCTCTCCAATTAGAAGGGATCTGGATCTTTATGGACCACCCAAACATTCGTTAATTTGCAGCTGATAGGCTTTTATCCAAAAATATGACGAGTTTTGAGATGGTTAATGACTCATGAGCATTAATCTGTCCAATGGAATTAATAGAAAAAAACACATTTTCACCTTCTATTTTTTTTTTGTTAAATTGTGTTCTAACATATTGTCACATACTCATATGGGTAAGGATGGAAATCAAACTAACCATGTATACCTTTATCTTGAGATTTCGGATATATATAGAATCTGATTTGGAAATTGGGGGACTCCTCTCAAAAGTGTGTATTGGAATTATTGGGGCTTCTTTTTGTTTAACGTGCCTCCATCTTTTCTACACAAGTACAGTGAAAGTGTTAAGAAAGAATCATCCTTCCCCTCTTGGTTTATCAAAGAATAATCTTTTTTCATTGCATCATTTCTTTCTTGCTTAAAAGAACATTGAAAATGACAAAAAGGAAAAGAGATGTTTTCTTGAACCACAGGAAAGGTATATAATTCCTTCCTATTTTCTTCAGTCCCTCTTTTTCCTTCCGTTTCTTTCTCTTTCGGCAGAGAGGCTAATTCAACAATTAGATTCATCGAATTTATTTATTTGTTAATAGTTATCTATAACCATAAAGAAATATTGAATCTTTAATTTCGATCTCAAGGCCTCATCATTGTCACATGGTGCGTGAGTCGGTGGATTTAGCACTGTTTCTTTTGAAATATAATTTATTATTCCCCAATGTTTTATGGACAATTGTTAGATTCTTTGAAATTTTAGACCTCGCTCACAGCCAGCTTCCTTTGGTAGAAGAAGACCATTTCTATTTACACTTACCTTGGGCTCAAGGTAGGCATCTGATTCCATTGTGTCATTTTGTTGTCTCTTTCCATAATCCATATGCCAACCCCGTAGCCGTGATGTGACCTAGCTTGCAAGATTAATATATAAGAATGCAAACATGATTTTAATACATATTTGCTCAAAGCTTCAATCAATAACAGAATTTGTAGTGTTTTGCTATATAAAGAAAATCATGAGATTTAAAAATGAAAAAGAAATCCTTTTTAATGCAATTGGTCTAATAATTTCAGCTCATACGGGACCTAAGCCTCAAAGCCAACGTAATGAGCACTCTCGTGGTTTCATTGGCCATAGTTATTACCAGAACTCAGGATCCAGAAGCAAAACATGGCACTACGTTAGAGCTCTCATGCGACTTTAAGGTTAGAAGCCACCTCCTCCAAACCTGTCCCGTAGCTCAGCCGCCCTCTCCTCTTTCAACTTCTCCACAATTTTGAGTATGTCGGGCTTGAAGAAACGGTCATGAACATACTTCCTCTCCTCCGCTTGAATCTCTTTGACAGCACTAGGATATGGGTTAGGAGGAGGTTTCCTCCCTTGAAGACGTGCAATCTGCTTCATTCGTTTATATGCCGCCTTCTTTGTTTTTTTCTCTGCCCGATATTCCATCTAGGCGCATCAACAAATAAAAAAAGTTAATTTTTTTTTTTTTTTTTGGGGTGGAGGGAGGGTGAGACAAAGAGCATATGTTCCAGGAAAGAGCTAAATCCAAGAATCCACAATACATACATCAGCTACAGCCATTGCTTCTTCCTCACTAACACCCTGCTCCTTCAGGTCAAGCACCCGCAAACCAAAAACTCGAGCAGGAGGGGGCTCAAAACCACAGATCCTGTAGAAACATGAAGCTTAAGTGAGTTATAACGTATAATGCCTTTGAATCCAGAAAACAAATTTCATGCTGCAAAAAAGGTCATGATAAGACCATAAACCTTATTTAAATTGTACAATTGAAAAGTCCATGAGCCAAAGTCACGAGTTTTATGCATATTTCTTTGGTAGTCAGAAATTTAAATTGGATATACGCCCACTAATCATTAAGATTCATTATGAAAATTTAGCAAATGTTAGAATTCAAAGAAGATGGAAGCGAATTGAAATCAATTATGAAAGAAAAACACCACAAAAACACTAAAAAGAAGTAAACACAAGTAACGTGACTTGCAGCTCAAAAAAAAATTTATTCCACAGCCATCAATGCCCCAGTAAGCAAATAAAGGAAAACTTGAGCATCAACCGGAAGCATAAGCAAAACCAATTTAAATTTTTGACCCAATTATGGCAAGTAGCTGAGTATTTACAGTACATTCAGTTTCTAAATGACTCATCTGAGTTGAACCCATAAAAATCAGGATCTACAGTCCTATCCTGAGAAATAGTCTCTTTAGTTCATTAATTTATTTTTTACTTTTTTCCATCAGGTCATTATCACTCTTAGACATCCAAAGAAGGCAAGGAAGCATTTGCATTTGTAGTCAAAAATGTCAGTCAACATTGAATTCAAAAGATTTTCCATTTTTTCAGAATCAAGCAACTAGTCTACTTATGTGTTCCAAGATAAGTATTTGTGCACACATGCAATAACAAAACCCTTGAACACCCAAAGCAAAGTCATGTCAGCAACATGCAGGATCAATTTCAAGCACGGAGGTAGCCTATGCAACCTATATTAAAATGTTAGCAAATATTCAAGGTTGCCAACGAATAGAACTAGAATGCAAAACATACTCAGAACGTTTTGTTCCTTTTTCTGTTCACAGATTAAGTTTGGGCCATCAGTTTTTCTTCATCAACATACTTTTAGCACCTTTAGAAAACCAAATTCATAACAAGATAGGCATGTTACAAGCACATTATAATGACTGAACAGGAAAATAGATACCAAATATCTCAAAGAGAAACTAGAGATACAGAAACAAAGCAATACTTTATGGCATCATCGTGTTTTGAGTCCGGATGTTTCTGAAAGAACTTTTTTATATAAGGGTCCTCGGGAAGACTGATCCTTTTAACTTTTCCATCAGCACAACGAAATGTTGCAGGTGGTGCACTGCACATAAGATAGCAACATTTTCAAAATTTTAAGATTTATGAAAAAAAACTTAAAAAATATGACTAATTCTTAAACAGATTCTTAATATGGGCATCATAGGCATCAAATTAAATCTAAATTATGATAATAACATCTTTAAATTAAGAATCCATGAATTCAACAATAATTGACTTAAAGCAAGCACAAAATAATATTTCTAAGTCAAATTTCAAGAGCAGTTCGAAAAGTGACTCTTTTAAGTTTTGAAAATGCCCCAATGTTATCACTATCCCCCCGTAATGTTACAGTGCAAATGGAAATTACTGATATGGCAGACATTATATGTACACATGTTTTATAGTGTTGATAAAATACATTGGGCCAAAAGATGGTCTCGCAAATCAAGATTTAGAGACCATAAATATTTATTTATTTATTTTAATTCTTTATTTCAATATACATGTGTCCTCATATATATATTGATTTTGTGAAACCAACTTATCCCATAAGCATTATAAGGAAATGTGCACAAAAAACGTCAGTCACATCAGCAATTACCATTGGCATAGTGATAATAAGGTAGATAAAAACAATATTGAGGTGCTCTTAAAATATCACCAATTAAATTGAAACAGTTAATAGTTAGAGATAAAATTGAAGTTTGACGCACAATTCAAGGACTAAAATTGTAGTTTAACCTATTTTATATAAAAAGGCTAAAACACACTTTTGGTCCTTGAAATTTAGCCTAAGTTCAATTTTGATCTATAAAATTTAAAAAGCTCTAATTTTGTCCACAAACAATTTAAGTAGCAATATTGCCCTTCCGACTCTCAGTTCTGAATTGAATTGCACATATGGCTAACATAATGCTAATATAATTATATTTTAAAATTTTCTTTTTACAGAAAAAAAAAATTAAAAATCTTTCAAATTTTTGAGACAGAAATAAAATGTAAGCCAAATTTTAGGGAGAAAAAGTATATTTCAGCAACAAACAAATATAGAATCAAACACCTTATCCTCCAGAACGAGGAGGAGAGGGCGGGGGAGATGTTGAATTCACAAATTCAAACAAGTAAATGATCAAACAAATGAACTTAGACCAACACCACCTTCCTCAAAATCAGACAGAAAATCATCTGTACACTCAAATATCATGGGATATATGACTGGCTTAAAGATGCTTGCAGTTATTCAGAGCTATATAGTATGATTAACAACGGTACACACAAATTAATTTGGACAATAGAGAACAACACACACATTTATTAAAAAAGAGCAGACTGCTCCTTCTTCTCTTTTATTTTCTTTTTTTCTTTTTCCTTTTACACACTTCCTTACAAATATTTTCTTTTCCAGTGAAATAAATTGAAAAATTTGATTGTAAACTGACAACCTTAAGAAAAAAGTACTCTTCTATTATACCAGCACCAGTGAATTCTTAAGTAATCCAACATCTAAGTCAACACAGAAATCCCAGAACAAAAACTTGACAGCCTTCAACAAGCAACAAATTAAGCAATCGCATAAATGAAAACGAGAATTAAACTTGGATCAATCACATTCTTAAGTAATCCAACATCTAACTTTATCATACGAATCCCATGAAGCTCAGAAGCTCCTTGCTATTTATCTAAAACCCCGCCACATTTGTATCGTAGAACAGCTGAATAATATAAAAATAAAATCGAGCAAAGCACATAAAATAAAAACCTAAAAAACCATTCAATTAATGCGTACGAATCCATTAGAACGAGCCGTGAACCATTTTCAAATTCAGAGAGTGAGAGAGAGAGAGAGAGAGACGAACTGTTCCATGGCTTTGAGCCAGACGGGCTCGGCCTTGGCCAAGCCCTTCACCAGCTTTCTGGTTCGAGTAAGCAAATCTCCTTTCATGAACGACATGGCTGCGTCTTTGCCTCCTTTTGCTTCGCGATCTCTGCTCGATTCTCTTCCCACTCACGAAGGCAAACGAATGACACCGGAACTGTGAATCTACGACAACGTTTTGTCAATAGGAGATAGAGAGAAGAGCGGAAGAGAAGAAAAGTACAATGAAAAGTAACCAAAAATATGAAATGGCGCTGGACAGAAAGTGCAAGGCTTTGTAATACCCTTTAACGTTAATAGGATTGAACGGTCAAGATGGTGAGATGTATACATAAATCCAACAGCTGGGATGTGCTCGTGTGTCTCTAGGATTTGCACGAACACACGTGTTCAAGTTTGGTCTTCAAAATGAATATTAAATGGCCAAATTAACAGCCAACCATCCGATCTGGAAGAAAAAAAAAAATAGAACATAAATATCAGACCGTCTAAAAAATAAAATTAATAATTTTATGTATATATAAGAAGACAACTATGCCCTAAAAAAGAAAAGAAAAAAGACAACTTACCTTACACCACCAAATATAAATAAATTAATATTTTCCTTAGTTTTATGTTTAGTTATTCGCGAACTCCCTCAATCGAGCGAATTGGGCATGTATCACTAACTAATTGAGTGAGTTTCAACAGTAACAAGCGAGCTTGTACTGTGTTGAGCTTGAGTTCGGGTTGAGCTTAACCGAATGAGTATCGAGTGAGTTGTCGAGTGTAACGGCTCGTTTACGGTTATACTTCCCACCATGAAGGTAAGTAATGAAATATGACGTTGTACGCATCCTTTCAGTTGACAAAGATCTTTGAGAAGCTAAAATAGGCTCAGGATCCAGGCCCAAACGCTTGGGGTCTGGGCTCAAGCGTAAATGCACCTCAATCCAGTGGGCCAACAGTGTGGATTTCCTTGTAAATTCCACTTTGCTCTTGATTTTGAGAACTTTTGGAAACATAATTTTCTTGTTGGGTTTGGATCCCTATGAGCGAATAAATAACAGGCCTGGAAAATATTAGAGCTTTATTTATTTTTATTTGAATAAAATTGTTAAATGATTCTCAATTATCTGATATATGTTATCTTGGAAAGTAGTGGTTCCAAATAAAGTGTGAAATTAAGTAACCCTAGAAACAAGCAATCATGTGCCTGAAAATGGGAGAATTTCCCGCTTCAACAAATACTGCCATTGCATACAGAAGTAACACCAGTCAAAAGTCTCGCTAGAAGCTTGCAGTTTTGAAAGTCTTTCAATAACAAATGAGTCTACTTTACATATAAATATGTATGCAAAATTGGTCAAGTAAAGACCGAGAATGATTAGTAAGGTAGCTATAACTCATTGTGACCATCTACCAATTTTAAGCCCCAGCTCATATCCTCACAATGTCTCACATGAGGAACAAGTGTACCTGTATCAATTCCTGTCTTTGCCTTGCAATCATAAAATGGGGGAGCATGAAAACAAGGCTCCATTGACATGAGTTGACGACAAGCTGGATCAGGGGCTGTCTGATTTTCAGGCTTGTAGAGAAGCCATGGCTTCAAACCTCCAAGACCTTGAGCCACATAGCCAAACGTTGACCATGCACTTGTGACCAATACATCAGTCAAGCTGAGGAGATACATTTCTGCCCATGCCTTCCTGTTGTGCAAATGCTTCTGTGTCTGTTGAAACTCTTCATGGCTTGGCTGGTAAACCCCAACCACCTCCCCAGTTACTGTTGGGTGTTCCCAGTACATGTTTCTTACATTCTCAAAGTACCCAGAACTTAAAGATGTTATCAGGACAGCTTTCAAGTTTCGCTTTCCCAGTGGGCTGACAATGGGTCTGCTCCTATCTACTTCTGGCAGCACTTTCTCCTTTAGAGTACATGCTAAAATTTGATCCATCACATATTGGGAGGGACCGCTTCCCGTGTCAAAAACTCTTATTTGAATCCCAATCCTCTCATCTGCATTGGCTAAGTAGGCTTGATAGTACCTCGTAATTAGTCCCCACACATGATTTGAAGGGTGGAAAAGATACCGACCTAAGTGGTGGAAAACAGCTTCTTTCTGTGGGAATAATTTGCTGAGTTCTTGCTCAAAAGAGGGGATCAAGAAGAGAGATGGGACAAAGTAGTTATCTGTTTTCATTACCAACCAAGGGACTCGACGGAGTAGAGCTTGATCTTGATCACAGAAAAAGAGCTTATCTTGGTCGTCATAGTCATGAGCTAAATAAAGATATAAATGTGATGGAAGTGTTTCTGTTGAAGAATTTAAGATGTTATTCTTCAGCATGTTCCCATAAGAATAATGAGATTTCTGATCAAATGTGTTGAATTGATCTTTGAGGGAGAAGTCAGTCGGCAATAACCAAGACTTCTCTGGAAATGGCTCACAGAAAAGATCAGCCATGTCCTTTCCTGGGTCAACAAGCAGGACCCTATTAGTGAGGATTGCATAAAGGAATGCTGATGCCAGGGTTAGAATCCTGTTACCCAAGCCACTGAAAGATATCCACACAAGATACTTGCACTCTGTAGAACTAGCATTATGGCCAGACTTGAGTTGTTCTAGTGTTCTGTTGTATGATTTGGTATAGGGTCCACAGCGTTTGTGGAGATCTTCATAACTCCGTAGTCTTGAAAGGAGATAAGAAGAGGGTTTGTGGAGTGGATTTTTTCGATATAAACTGGATTGGTACCTGCTTAAGCAAGATTCCTCATCAAACCCTGGAGCAAGAAGCCCATCAAGCAGTTTGTCTTGAAGTGTGTCAGTAGGTTGAGAGGAAACATCTGCCGAACCTGCAAATTGTAAAGAAATGAATGACATTATGATTAGACGATACAACAGAAGTCCTGTACAGGAAGCTAACACCACGCCTTGCTTTGTTTGTACAGATTATAAAGGTTAAGGCCCACACCTTCCAGCCTAAGCTTTGAGTTATCTTCAATACTCTCAACTCACAAATGTATCCAGTTTACCCTAAGGTAATGACATCTGAGATTGACAACTTTAGTGTTGATCTAGACATTCTAAATCCCCAAGATATCCTGTAAGACAGTATTGAGAGAGCACTGGATAACTAAACTCATGAAACCAACTTTAAGAGCTTAAGTGGCAAAACAGGGTGAGATAATATAGTAAAACTCAAGGCCAGACTGTGGAACTAAATTATGTGAATAGATTTGACTGTACATATGACGATATGAATGCATGAAACATAAACGACTTAAAACTGGAGGTCAGAATTAAAACTTCCAATTTTTACACACAAAAATTTTATGAACCTGAACTAAATTGAGTCGCTTAAGTTGTACAAATACAGCAACGAGTTAATTTGATAATAATCTATACATGTAGCAACAAGATAAAACTTCAAAATTAGTGTAGACAGAGAAGAAAAAAGTCATAAACCTTAAACCATTATGCTTTCGCACAGCTTGACCCAAGTAAAATCCTTTATTATGAATTTATTTACACAAGGTGTATTTTAAATTATTGACAATCGGAATACAACAATATTCTAAGATCATCTAAAATAAACCTAATAATTAACGGAAACAACATAAACCTATAAAATAAAAGAAAATACCGCATTATTGCTTATAATCAAGGTCTTTGACCATTGGATTTATGGACCTTCTCAACCCAAAAGTTGTACTAGTTCAAAACAGATCCTAAATCTGTCAAATACTAACTTTGAAATACTATGTTTTAGATGCCCAACTCTTCCAAAGTCTATGAATTTCTTGAAAGAAAAAAAAGGGAAGATATCCCTGCATAGCTTTAAATTAACTTAATTGACATAGCAGCAGTTTTTGCCTTCCCATACAACAGTTTATTTAGCAAAGTGACCTTATTCCGCCTTTTTAAACAATTGACTCCATACAGCAACATACTAATATTCAGTGACATTAATGCATACTAAAATTTACACCCAGTATCCAGATAATGCATATTATTATTCAGCGACATTAAACAAACACAGCAAATAGTTGGAGACGGATAATATGTTCCACAGCCAAAAATCAAATTCGAACACATCTTCCATATACCCGTGAAGCTATCTTGGTCAAAAGCACATAGCTTTTCATCAGAATACTAATCAAACCGAATACGTTCTATACAGCAGCATAAAAACACTTACAATTATATTCTTCCAGTTCTTTGCCAAGTAAGCATCTACATACCTACAATTTAGTGACTTATGACTGTTGAAAAATCATCAAACAGGAATATGAGGAAATCGGTGAAAACAACATAAAGGGTGACAAATTTCATACAAATTGAAACACCTAATACTCAATGAAGCAAATCTCTAATTGTGCTAAAAAAGGCAATATTTCAGAACATCTTGCTGATAGAAAAAATGATAGTAATATGAGAGAGACAAACCAAATCTTACAGAACCATACAAACACCAAAAACATGAAAACCAAACCTCTATAAAGTGTAGTTACACTTCTACAAAAACAGCACAGAACTCGAGATTCCCCATTTAGTTCAATTTTCACAATTTTCAAACAATGTTTTTGTTCCTTACCAAAACCCAATGACGTGCCGTTGTGAGCTACTCTTTCCAAAGCCCTGGCTTCAGCTAAGCCAGCGATGCGATCGGCCGGTGGGTTCCGAAGAATGAGCATGAGGGTGACAAGAACCGGGAGTGCCACCAAAGAAGCAGCCAAGATCTTCAACAGCTTCATCGTAGTGAACCCAGATTTTGTAAATGCGACTCGGGCGGCTCGGAGAGTTCGTGGTAGACCTGCGGGCTTCGATGGAGATGATTGCCTCCTGAGCGCTTTCAGATCCATTCAAACACTCATTGAAACATCACGGGTTTTTGACTCCCATTTCCTGTACTGTGCACAGACAGAGAGAGCTCTGTGATGACCAGTCAAATCCAAACGTATTTATAGTATAAAATCATGGCTGCGGCTACAATTTTTTGTTCTTCTTTTCTATATTTATAATGTTGAAATTATGAAGAAGACAATGATATTATGATAATGGTGATGGTTAAAAATGGGAAAAAAAAAATATATATTGGCCAAACCATATTTTCTAAATTGAGTAAAAAAATTCATTTGGTGATGATTTTGGATTTTATTCAGAATTTATCATGGGTATTTTGATGGATATTTGTCTATGAAAAACAAGAAAACTAATGGGTTGTTTTTTCTTTTTGGGTAAAACAAAACAGCACGTGGCGTGCGCAGCACGCTGCGTGTAAAAAAAAATAAAAATAAAAAATAAAATAAAATTTGCACACAGCGTGCTAAGCATGTCGTGTGCTGTGAATCATTGCTCTGTATTGTATGATATAACAAATGAAAAATTCACCAGCCCGGACAAATATTATTATTATTTTTTTATATGTTCGCACAATAAGAGAAAAAAGGAAAGAGATTCGATCTAATAACATAAAGCGTAATTTTCAGTCGATTGAGATATCTCTTAAGGACAAGACAAGTATTAAGTCAAGCCATTGTCCCTTAAAGTTCCATTATCGTATTATTGCAATTGCGTTATGTTAGTTTTTATTTTTAATTTTTTCACAAGGGAAGGGGGAAAGAGGATTCGAACTAGTAATCTTCGCTTCATAAGGCATGATTCACAATCAGTTGAGCTACTCCTTAGGACGTGTGGTTGCACATTATTATTTACAAGAGTTGTTCTCCTAAAAAATAATTATTCTTCTTAAAAAAGAGAGAGAAATAACTATTTAACAGAATGACATCTTTCAAATTGAAAAACAAATTTTGTTAGAAAAGTGTTATTTATAAAAAAAAATGTTGGGAGTATTATAACTTTTATTTCAATTATATAATATATATATATTTTTTTGAAGTGAATATACACACTTATCTGTCTGCTTATATACAAATTTCACAAATAAATTGGTAAATAAAAATTAATTTTAGCCGGACTTGTATAATTGTGAAAAGGAAAATGTTATTTTGTCAAAAAAAAAAAAAAGTTTTAAGGAAAATGTTTAACATCAAGTATTAAATGGTATTTTCAAGTTTGTCCACTTGCCCTTTTCTGGTTATTAACCTACGACGCCTCTACTTCCCACTGTGGCTTGGTGACCGACCAACTGGTCTGTGAACGGCGGCGGTGAGAATGGCGGCGATTCTAAGGAGCGCTGGTGGGAGTATGAGCTGCGCGTTAGGGCTTCGGAGATTGAGCCACGTCATGGCCCTGGCTTCGCCGTTAGATGGGGTCATTCACCGTGGGGTCACATCTCCACCGTGCGTTTTGCCTGAGTTCGATCAAAACCGTGACGACAACAACAACATTGGATTCGGATTGGATTTCCCGAGTTTTCCTTATGGTGGATCTATGGAGCTTATGGCTGTTCCCAAAAAGAAGGTACCTAGTGACTCTTCAGTTATCATTATCACTTCAGTTTCTACGTGTTTTCCTCGTCACTTCAGAGTTTGTTTCTCTCTCTCTCTCTCTCTCTCTCTTTGAAATGAACATTTGTGAGTATGATTTTTTTGATTTGGAGGTCTGGGTTTGGTGGATTATGTGCAGTATGGTTTTGTTTGGGGTTTAGGTGGTTAGAATCGAAGTTTAAGGGTTTAGGGTATTGGTAGTTTCGGATTAATTTGGGTTAAGATATCTGAACGATTACTTTCTGTGTTCTGAATTATTAGTCTTGGGATTGTTATTAGTGGGTGATGTTTATATGGTATGGTTTTATCAATATCTCCCCCTTTCATTCTTGCTTTGTGTGCCTTGGGGTAGGGATTATCTTGGAAGCTTTCTTTTAACTACTTTATGATTCCGGCTTGCCTGTTGGACATGTCCTTCCATGTTTATCTTTATCTGTTTCAGCCAACGAGGGTTGGTGGCTTTTTGGTGCTAGACTAGTTTGAGGTTTCGTTTCATTCAATGAAGAATTTTCACTGCCTTAGTTTGTGTGTGGGGATTTTGGGTATGGAATGCTTTTTGTGTATGAAAATGATACTTAAAAGGCTTTGTATATAACGCAGACTTCTCCCCATAAGAGAGGCATAAGAAATGGACCGAAGGCTTTAAAACCTATTCCTGTGATAGTGCGGTGCAAGTAAGTACTTTGCCAATTCTTTTTTTGATAAGTGTGTTTTGCCAATATTGGCATCTGCAAATGTTTCATGTTTCATGTGGAAGTCATATATTCCAGAAAACATATATGTATTTTTAAATTTCGTGATGAAATTAGGTAACAATGTTTGATTATTTTTGATACAGTTTAGTTCAGCTTGCCTTTTTGGACAAACAAATGAGTCTTGGAAATTTGGCTTCCGGTTATGGTTTGAAGGATTTTCATAATTTAAAACTATAGCATGCCAGTTTGTCATTTACTCAAGTTTCTCCTGTTTTAATTAAACTAAGGAACATTCTTGGTTTCATTGAGCCTCGTTTGATTCATGGTCTTCAAACGTGAGAAGCCTTTATTTGAGTAGAGAATAGAGGTGACAGCATTTACTTGAAAAGGTTTGGCTGCCTATTAGACCGGAGAGGCAGGGGCTCGAGGCTTTGCAAAAGAAAGGGTTCAATTTTCATATATAATGACATGAACTGATACAAGTCATTTCTTGAAAGCCTTTGATGAAAATATGAATTTGAATGAATTTATGGTAAAGAAAGCATTGTGCATCACCTTATGCCTTTATTTACTAAAACAATCAATCACATACAACAGATGTTTGTGCTTAATAAAAATAAAAAAATAAAAAAAATTCAGGTTTGCTTATGTAAATCCACCACCTCATGCTTGTTTTGGACCAACAATTATGAAACCTGCTTAAAAATTAGATATTTACTTAAATTGACAATTAATAAGTAAATTTGTAGTTACATTGATTTATCGTTTTTATAATGTACAATGCTCTATTGCAGGGGCTGTGGTCGGGTCAAGCTGCCACACTTCTTCTGTTGCAGTGGAATTAGGGGAAATGTTGGTGAGCAAGATGATTCAACCAGATGATCAGGTTTTCTGCTATGAAGATCAAAACTTGATAGCCTCATAGAGTTTTAAATTCCCAGTTTTGAACAAATCTTCATGAAGTTGTTGGAGTTTGTATTGGATCTTTCTTGTAGGAATGCAGGCTATGTTGAGCCTGTTCTTTTCATGGTCGACACACTTTTATACTAAATGTTTTTATCAGTGCGAGAACATCATCCAGTGAAGCTGGGTTTGTGGATAAACTAATTGATTAAATTGTTACAAGGGTTCCATGCAAATGGACCAAATCGGAGTAGACATATGGGCAGAATAATGCGGTTGTCTTTGCACTGGGATGTGCACTTCTGCCTGGGCCAGTGGGCTCAAGGTGCGTAATTTGCTATGCTTGAAATTTTGTAATCATCATAAAGTGTTTGGTTTGGCTTCTTTTGGTTGTGATCCATCCCAACAACATTCTATTTTTCACATGTCCGCACAAGAGAGGGAGGGGATTCAAATTATTAACTTCCACTTTATAAAGCATGGTTCCTAATCGATTGAGTTACTTCTTAGAGATTCCAACAACATTCTTAATTAAGCAGTTATTGCAAAAGATCAACTAAAATTGGAGGCTGCACTTGGTGATTAGCTACGTATGCCTGGATCCTATCCCTAACACCTTGGCACATAAAGAATAGTAAAAAGTGTAAAATACTGGCTCAAATAGAGGTGCCCATTTGTGTTTGTGTGCCGACTTCAAATCGTGTCAAGATATGTATATAAAACTATATAAGTCAATTTTAATATGATTCATTTAATTAAACGATGTAAAACTTTTTAACCTTAATATGCTAATTTTGTGTTGGATTTATCACGTTTGTAAGTCATGTTAAAAATTACTAATTCTAACTCTATGTCTCGAGTTTAGATCGTATTGAAACATGTGTATGTTTCGAGTTCAGGTCGTACCGAAAGATATGCATAAGAGTATATAAAGTAATTCTCAAATTTTAATTAGCTAACTTTGTATTGAGTCGCAGCGAAAGAGAGAGATCTTGATGTCACCATCTTTTCTTCAAAAGGCCTTTCGCATATTAAGAGAGCCCGGAATAAGCACACGTGTCAAGCCGTTGTGCTCCACCGCAACAAGCAGTAAATACAAGATGAATTACGCTGCTCTATAGGCCACTGAGCATAATCTGTGCTAACCAATCAGATGGAAAACTGCAATACTTTGGTATACATGTCTGGGACTGATTGGTGGAAACTGCGAGCATAGAGAGGTCTGAGAACCAGATGATTTTTTTTTTGTTTAAACAACTTAACTGACTGGAATGGCATGCAGTAGAGCAAGGTGTTTCTGGGTACAAAAGGACACACAGCTAGCTGAGGCTGAGACCTTTCAGTTTCCAAATGCTTCTTTGAAGAGTGGTCATGAGGAGTCTCTTAAGAGCAAAAATCCATCTCAAGGTTTTTGTATTTGGGCCACCAGAATAAGGTACTTCAGACACACTCTCCTTCTTGAGTTCTTGGTTCCTGTAATATCTTCATTTCAATTCTTGCATTGGTTCGTTCTGTATATGCAATAATTGTCTTGGTAGCATTCTTCATGCTTCGTTTTGAGGTGCCTTCCACTCTTCGACTGTCTCACATTGAAGCCATTCCCTCTTCTTTTGTGTTCATGACTCATGAGCAAAGTCTTGAGAAAAGGAGAAAAGAAGTTTAAAACTTGTACGGAAAGATAAACGTCGAGATGAAATTCGGGAAAGAATTCAAGAAGCAAATGGTGCCTGAGTGGACAGAAGCCTATATGGACTATAATGGCCTCAAAAGGATACTAAGAGAGGCCAGGCGTTGCAAGCAGAGTAAGCATCCTGCAACACAAAACAGAGCATTACGGCAGAAGCAGATATGGGAAAGAACCTTCAGTGGGCAAAACCTACAATCTAGCAATGTTCCAAGTAAGGGGGATATCGAGGACCAAGTCATTGATGTTGACACGTTGCGGCGCGATGGTTCCAGAAAGGTTTACACGACCAAGTTCCTTAGGCAGTCTGAGGAAGGAGGAGAGGTTGAGGTAGTGTTTTTCAGAAAACTTGATGAAGAGCTCAACAAGGTCAACACTTTTTACGAGGACAAGGTGGAGGCACTGTTGCATGAAGCTACCCTTTTGAATAAACAAATGGATGCTCTCATTGCATTGCGGATAAAGGTGCAAAATCCTCATCTCAATGGCTCTAATCTAAAGAGACGTAATCTTTCCAATGTCTCTTTGAAGCTGCTCCCAACAAGAGACACCTGCAGCGGAGACAGGAGTCCAGGTAAATGCAGGACTAAGACCATCTGGTATGTTTTGTGCATAGATATGTGTAGAAGGAAGACATGCATCCTGGTGGATGATTATCTCTAGGACTAAAAAACGGAAAGGAGGGTACGATAATTTGTTCCATATTTGTGTAGCTTACTAATAAAAGAAATATGCTTTGTACCAAAAAAGGAAGATGATTGCAGCTCATCATTCCGTTTAGAGAACACTTTCAAGTTTTAATGCGGTATGTGTTTAATAAATTGGTGGAAAGATGTTTGTAATATTTCGACAAGTTTTGATGCAGTAATTTTCAGGGCGTATAGCTGCTTTAATGTGGTAAGATGCTCTTGAATACATACAATTGTCACATTAAAGTACAATCCAAAACTGAAAAAGTTTTAGCACCTCATTATACCATTTTTCTGGTAATTAACTGAAATTAGAATAAGAATTTAACTAGTTCACAACAGTTTTGGATTGTCATTCATTAGGGACAGTTAATTAACAGCTAGTTGCTTCTTTGTAGTTTGCTTTCACGCTACAAACCTGGTGAACTAGTTCTGAATCAAGTCAGTCATAAGTAGCATTGTGATTGAAGCATGGAGGCCATGTTGTTCCTATTACATGATTTACTGCCAAATGTGCAGGAATGGGGCCTATGGATATGAGTCTTGGGAGTTCATTTGAGTAACAATCATCAGCTAGAAAAATCTACTGATACTTGAAGTGATGATGTAGTTCCCATTCTTAATCACAATAACGCTGTTTACTTAAGAAGATCATCCAATCTTTCAAATTCAGGATTTCTCGCCAAATGTGCAGGAAGGGAGCATATAGATTCGACACCTGAAGTAGATACAAATGATAATCATCAACAAGTGAATTCAGTTAACACCACCAGTTGTAGTAGTGATGAAGATCCCCTAGAAATTCTTGAGCGTGTGAAGATTAACAATACTCTAGAATCTCCGATTTCTACCATAAAAGGTGTTTTCAAGGTTTCCAAAGAAAAGGAATTGAGTTTTAATAAACCAGAGCTGAGAAAAGTTGAAGAACGACTGAGACATGTGTTTATTGAATTCTACCACAAGCTTCGTCTTCTAAAGCACTACAGGTGATAAACTGTAAATGGGTCTGCCTAAGATAAAGTCTTGCTTTTTATGTCATTTTATTTTCATGTGCTTATTCATTTTGCAAATGGATGAACCAGTTTTATGAATCTTTCAGCATTTTCCAAGATCATGAAAAAGTATGAAAAGGTCAGACATACACTTAACATGTTACATGTATATTGTTCTTTAGATCCTGTATTTCATATTCTTATATAGATCAGTAAAAGAATTATAGAAATATCAATTACAAATAATATTTCTAATGAGATGTGTTTAACTTATTTGAAATGTTGTAGATCACGTCAAGGAAAGCAGCCAGATCATACATGAAGATAGTGGATAACTCTTATCTTGGCAATTCTGACGAGGTTTCCTTTATTCCATTCGTGTTTAGTCATAATATTGGCATATCATACATCTGGTTATTTTATTTTCTTTAAAAAGATATACAGCCTCTGTTTCACATATATAACAAGATATGTTGAAAATGACAACATCAAAGACACTGTTGATCAATCCAGGCCTGGAGCATAATCATTCAATAAAATTCATTGGGTTCTAAATAATTAAAATAAATTTCTAACATTCCAAATCTGAAATTGTCAGGTATGAAAGAGGTATATCAAATTCCTTGATTATGTAGGGATATCCTCTTTTCTTTTGCTCCCCGTCTATTTCAAAGGTTTCTTAGATTTAAGACTTTCCATCTAACAATTCCTCCTCCCGCACACGCCCCCCCCACCCCCCACCCCCTCCTTTTTTTTTTTGTCTATTCTTACATATTATATCGAAATTCAATTATTGAATGCAGAGGTTCCCCCGATTTTGGTCTTGCAAGCAATCTCAACTTATAATGGAATGCTTTAGTGAAATAAATCACTAAATCTTGGTTTACCATGGGTTGGCCTCACTGGTTAAATGGCTTACACTACACTGTCAATCTATCCACATCCACATTCATAAACTCAACTATCAATTATTTCGACTCAGAATATGAGCATATTACTTAAGAAAATATCCTGCCATTATACTAGAGATGGTCAAATCCCTCTTGCACCAGGGATCATAATTTACTACAGGGAAGAGTATTGCCTCCCTTTGCATGTTGTCAAACCCTAATTTACTACAGGGATCCTAGGCGAATTGGATCTCCAATGGATCCAAAGTAAAATGATCATCTTCTTTTACCCTTATTTCCTATAAACTAGTTGCATCACTTTGTTTAACTCTAGGTTACTCGTCTTCTGGAGAGGGTGGAGGCTAGCTTCATCAAGAACTTTTCAAACTCAAATCGTAGAGAAGGCATGAAGTCATTGAGGCCAAAAGCAAAAAGAGAAAAGCACCGTGTAACATTTTTCTCAGGTAAGTGATCAATACTAATTCTTTTTTGCTAATCAGTGATCAATAGTAATTCAACCTTCTATCTTCAATTCATTACATCGGCATGGCTTTGACATTTTTGTATATGCTTTTTCGAGGTTGAGTTTTAGTTGTGGTTCTAAGGTCTGCACTAATTAACTTTAATTTTTCATCTTGTTAATTTCAGGTTTCTTTTCGGGTTGCTCAATTGCTCTACTGGTAGCTATTGTTTTAAGAATAGAAGCTCATAAACTTATGGATAAGGAGGAGGGAACCCAGTACATGGAAAATATTTTCCCATTATACACGTAACTAAGGACCTCCCTGAAACTTACATGGAAAGTACTTTTTCAACTTTTCATCCAGCCTGTGTTTCTCTTTAACAATGTGAATTTCCTTGCAGTTTATTTGCATATATTGTTCTACATATGCTCGTGTATGGGGGAAACATATACTTTTGGAGGCGTTATCGGGTCAACTATCCATTTATATTTGGTTTCAAGCGAGGAACTGAGTTGGGCTATCGAGAAGTTATCCTCCTCAGCACTGGTCTTACAGTACTTGCATCAGCTGGTTTCCTTGCAAACTTGCACCTGGACATGGACTCAAATACTCAAGAATACAAGACAGTCACTGAACTGGTTCCTCTGGGCTTAGTTACTGTAAGACTCTTAAAGTATTAATCCTTTTCTTTTCTAGAGTACTTTAAACTTGTTTGTCACAACTAATTGCTGCTACATGATTAAGGCCGATTTTCTTTTTCTCACCAAACTCTCTCCTGGTGTTCCAGTTACATGCATAATACAAAACGTCCCCAGATTAACTTCAATCTTCTCATCTGCAGTTTCTGTTTGTCATCACCTTCTGCCCTTTCAACATCATATTCCGTTCAAGTCGTATCTTCTTCATTAACTGTATCTTCCGCTGTATTTGTGCCCCTCTCTACCAGGTAATGGAATGTCAATAACTAGATAACATTCCTACAATGAATTAGATATCATTCTCAATTGTCTTTCCCTGCAGGTTACTCTACCAGATTTTTTCTTGGCAGACCAGCTTACTAGCCAGGTTTTACACTTCCATGCATTTAATTGGCTGCAATACTGAGTATCTATGACTTTTTATTTTTATTATGCGATAAATGCTACACATCCCAAATTTCTTCTTCCTAATTAATATGGTTCCCAAATGATGTGTCACAATTCTATACAATCTATTATTTTGGAAAATATGTCACCATCTCTTGAAATTGTGACACATCATTTGGGAACCATATTTGGGAAAAAAAATTTGGGATATATAACATTTTTCTTATTATGCTGTTTGCTGCCGTTTAACCTCAGGTCCAGGCTTTTAGGATTTTTGAGTTATACATTTGCTACTATGGATCGGGAGAATACTCAAGGAGGCAAAAGTGCCGTAGTCATGGTGTCTATAATACCTTCTATTTCATTGTTGCTGTTATACCATTTTGGCTGCGCTTCCTACAGGTATCATCGAACTTTCTTTTCTCTGTGTTATGAGTGTGCTACTCATGATGCATTGTGGAAGTGGATACGTGATAGAATCCCATAATTTTGATGAGTATATACTCCCATAATTATAAGGTTAGGGTATGTGTATATTATGTTCCTTTTAAGTGCTATTCATCCGTGGAATTCTTTGGTGATTCTCTAACTAGTTTACAGGAGACTTTTATTTCTGGGGTACAAATATGTCATGCATGATGCTGACTTCTCTGTTCAACTTGCACCACTGAAAAATACCTGTGTCATGCTATTCAAATGTGCGAGTGTTTGTGGCTGGCTTGCCTTCTTCCTCCTCTTGGGCCAATTACTTATCAAATAATAGTAATAATAATAATAATAAGTGGCTTACTTGCTGTTCGGAGACCACTGAGCTTGACTTTGGGTCTTGCATTCGTTCATACTATTTGACCATCCAGATTTAGACTACCAAGATGTTGAAATTATTACTGCATCAATCACGTTCCCATTTAAGCTTGTATAATGAAATCCTAGCGATACAGAAACAGAGGCATAGGTGCAGCTTAAGAAGAGTTTTCTTCCCCTGTTAGAAACTAGTTCATAAAATATGATCCCATGCAGAAACTGCAACGGCTCTATGTCCAACTACCTAATGCTAATGCTCGTGCATGCAGATACATTGCAGGACTAAATACTCAGACTTCTTTTAATGAAAGTAAAACAACTCTTCAAATAGACATTGAAACATTCAACTTATTGCATTTTTTTTTTTTAAAAAAAAAAAGAGAAGTAGAAAAACACCGACAGATGGTATAATGTCATTTTGTAGTGCATTCGTCGATTTTGTGAAGACAAAGATGCAATGCACGTGTTCAATGCTGTAAAGTACTGCTCGACCATTGTTGCAGTTCTTATTAGAACAGCTTTTGAACTAAAGAAGGGAATGAACTGGTTGGTGTTAGCACTAGTCAGCTCTTGTATTGCAGTAGCGTTAAATACATACTGGGATATTGTTGTGGACTGGGGGCTTCTGCGAAGGCAATCAAAGAACAAATATTTGAGAGATAAACTTCTAGTTTCACACAAGAGTGTCTACTTTGCAGCTATGGTATTCTTCTTTCTTGATTTGAGAGATTTAAATTTTTTTTGTCATTGTTCTTCCTATATATTAATCCAATTTGTTTGTGGGCTCTCATAGCAGGTCTTGAATATAGTACTGCGACTTGGTTGGATGCAATTGGTGTTAGGATTCAGATTGCAATCCCTCCATAAAATGACCATAACAACACTCTTTTCCTGCCTAGAAATTATTCGCCGTGGCATTTGGAGCTTCTTCAGGTATTGTATCTTTTTTGAGATCAGAATGCATATTTGTTGAGTTTGCTTTTGTTCTTTAGTTCTCACAACACACAAAAAAACCCATCATTAAAGCACATAGAGCTTAAATACACCACTGTTTTTTAGTTCTTATGCAATCAATGATTCAATGGATAGAGCCTAGAAGGCTGATACAGTCATATGTAGCACAAAATCGTGAGAGTCTGATAGTGTAGGCTTTCAAGGAAAGCTAAATTAAGCGATTATTACTAATTTATTCAATCAGGTTGGAAAACGAGCACCTAAACAATGTTGGCAAGTACCGCGCATTCAAGTCGGTCCCGCTTCCTTTCAGTTACTATGAGGCTGATGATGATGATGATGATGATGATGATGATGATGATGATGAAGAAGAAGAAGAAGAAGAAGAAGACAAGGATGATGTCCACCAAGGCCATGATGCTTTTGCCCTTGCTTTGAGGATGATCCCAAGTCTTGAAAAAACTTTATGAAGTCTTTGGTATCTCTATATATGCATAGAAAAGCTTCTGTTATGGGCAAAGGCCCAACATTTATGCTGGTGAACATGGAGCAACAATTCCTAAAGCCAGTAGGATCTTTGGATTTCATTAGCCTCAGGTTCATGTCATGCCTTGTGCATTTAAAATCTCATCCCCAAAAAAATACATTATTTGAAGTAATAGTAATTGATTTTAAATGCCGTAGTAAATTTTTTCTCTTTAAATTTGGGAAAATTGAAGCTTCTCCATGAATCAATCCCAGTTTATTAGAAAAGCAAATCAAATGTTCCTAGGCACTTAGTAAAAGGGATCATTGTTTAGCCTGCTCTTCAAATTAAAATATCATCGAAACAATTCTCTTTATTTCAAGTGAAATAAAAAATAATAATCAAGATTTAATTTTTGGTATACATAGTGTTATATTATTTAAAATTTTAAATAACAAGACAATATTTTCACAATATGATAATATTTACAAAATTAAATCTGTAAATAAATTATGAAATATCTCGGTTCAAATAGAGAGAGGATCCTATGCATCTTATTCCCCACACCCAAATTAAAGTGGACGGCTGAGATCATTAGACTTGCGTAGTAAGCACGAGGAGTCCCGGATGCCCAGTACGCATCGTGTAAACCCTAGAGACTTCTTTTCAAAAAAATTCTGCTAGATGTCCGTTAGTTAATTCGCCATGAAAATGAAAGAAATAAACTAAAAAAATTAATAACAGTTTAACAATAATAATAATAATAATAATAATAAAAACAGAGCTCGAAGACTTTTCGCAAGGGTTTTAGAGGTTTTAAGCAGCGATGGGAAGCATGTTCTCTTCCACCACAACAAGCCCTAGCGACAGTCCCAGCGCTGACTCGGCGATTCCTAGCAATTCTCAGAGGCCCGGATCGCCGCCCAACTCAGAAAGCAGTAGAATGTCCGATTCTAATTCTAAAACCCTAGACCCCAAATCGGAAACCCCCGAATCCAATACTCTGGAAAACCCGCCTTCGGCCGAACCATTGGATCCCTCAATCGACACCACCCGAACACCAAAAGAAGAGAATGCCCAAGAAGAATTGGAGCAATCGGAGAAGGTAGTCTCTGAGAATGAGGAAGAAGGCGAAGAAGAGGGAGAGTGTGGGTTCTGCTTGTTCATGAAGGGGGGTGGGTGCAAGGAGAGCTTTATAGCGTGGGAAAATTGTGTGGAGGAGGCCGAGAAGAACAAGGAGGACTTGGTGGAGAAGTGCTCGGAGGTGACTGGGGCGTTGAAGAAGTGCATGGAGGCTCATGCCGACTACTACGAGCCGATACTCAAGGCCGAGAAGATGGCCGAGGAGGAGGCCGTGAAGGAATTGGAGATGGAGAAAGAGAAGGAGAAGGAAGCTTCTTCTGAGGGTTCGGACCAAAATGCGGGTTCGGATTCGAAGGTTTCGGAGCAGAGAGAGGCTTCTAATTGACAATTGAGACGATTAGGTGCTTTTTCTTTTTTTTTTTAATCAGTTTCATTAGAAATGAAAATATCGATTTCTTGTACTTTTTGTTTCCATTTCGCCGGTATGAGCGGCGATAAGAGAATTATTTCGGAGTTTTCTCCCCTTTTTAGAGACAATTAGGAAATCGTGATGAATGGAAGTGATTGAGCTTCTATCACTTTTTTTGGCTTCAGAATAACAAAAGTGAAAAAATTTATGTATGTTGCTACACTCAAAGTGCAAAGATATAAGAGAAAGGGTCTCTTGAAGTATCATTTTCTTCAGCTTACCTTATTATTGCTTCTGTGTTCAACTGTTTTTGTATATTGTTTCTGTTATATTACTTCCATGTTACCTTTTTTTTTTTCTCTGATTCCAATTGGATTATCGAACGGAGCTTCGTGAAATTGCAATTCGATTTCCATGGCTAGTCCACACATCTCCCTTTTCTGTGCCTCGATGCACTTCACATGCTTAATTGATTGCCCTTATAATGCTCTTCTGTGTCTCGTCTGGCTTGTTGGTTATCTTGTGTGGGTTGGCATATTGGTTGAATTTTAGATTTGCACTTATTTGTATTAGTTGCATTCCTACCTTCATTTTTAGTGTGTCTGTACCATTTGATTGCTTTAAAATTGGTAACCTGTAATAGCAAGGGGTGTAAAATCCATGTTTTTGCTTAAATTTCATATCAAATAATGCACTTCATCTTCTGTGTCTCTACGGACATGTTAGTTTATGCAATTACTTGGTGAATATGAGCATCTTAACCATTCCCTTATGGGCGTCTACTGCATTCCACATGTTTATCATTGCCCTGAGCTTATTATTGGGGACTTTTGTTACTTTATGAGTTTCTGCGAACCTTTCACGTCTCTTCCCTTATAGAAAATTATTTCACATTAATTTGCTCTTGATTTTGGAGTTTGGGAGTTTGATTTTCTGTCACTTCCTGCATTTAACATCACTAATGTTGTTCCAAGGTATTGTTGTAGGTTATTGTAGATATGATTGCGATTATAGGGGTGGGGTTTCTGTTCCAAATATATCATGTTGCACGAGTACATTTTTTTCCCCTCCCCTTTGTAATCCTCTCTGTTTTAGGTTGAAAGTAATTAAGACTCAGCTTGTGTAGCTAAGGGCATCGTGTGTACAAAGGATTCCATGCCGCTTAGACTAGCAGGTGTTGCTTGTGGGGTTTGCGAACACATCAATATTAAAAAATGATGATTCTACTGGTACTGCAAAGTTCTATGTTATTTAGGTAATTAGACTGTCCATTGCTCTTTTCTCTGCATGAGTCATGGAAATCTCTAACAGGTTGATCTTATCTGGAAAAAAAGTTTTAATGTCATTTTGGATTTTTAAAAGATATGTGCCCCTCTGAATTTGAGTTAAGGTTTGTCGATTGCGGTGATATGAGAAGTGGTTGTTGCAATTGTCGACAATGTTATGCTTTCTGGAAAATCAGGTCTTTTGGGATTCTGGGTTTTAAGAATGATCTGCAAAGGCCTGCTCAGCCTGGTCAAGTATCTTGTTCTACCTTGAGTTGGGATCCTGATCGCAGCTAGAAAGGCAAATCAGTTATCTTTTAGTATGCTACTATGCTGCCGTATGGCTGCTTGAATTTTTGAAACACTATTTTTTTCGGGCATGGTTCTTTTATGATTTACATAATCTGGTTTTAACTTTCTGCGACCTTGAAAGTCACAAAATACCTTGATTTGTTGTGAGAATGCAATCAGCTGGATTTGAAAGATCATGTCACAAAATACCTCAAGGGTCCATTTGGTATGTGGAATGGCTATTCTATTAGGAAAAATGAATAGCTTGTATTAAGATTTGAAGAAGATGGAATAGAATAGCTGGTTTTAACATTCGGTTGTGCCCTTTGCGCTTCTAATAAATTTCTTTTGCTTATCAAAAAAGAAAGATCATAACTAAGGTTTTGCTTGACCAAAGCTTAGTGACCTTATGATCATTGGCCACTTGATGTGAGCAACATACAACCTTGAGATAAATAGTGTTTGCTTTTCTTTCTTTTTTTAATCAAAATGCAGCCTGTGACAGTTTACTCATCCTTGTCGTCATCTCCATCATAGTTGAAGGGTAGTGGTACAGACTTGAATGCTCGGAAGTTGCCAACATTGTTCAAATGCTCATTCTCCAGCCTGATAAATCACCAAAATTTAGAAGCTTATAACTTGCACCAACTCTCACCAAGCAATCCCAATACTTCTTATTAGCATATATTAACATGTAGGAAATTTAATATCAAAATTTGACTGAAAATGTTGTTTACCTGAAGAAATTCCATATCCCACGACGAATGATCTCTAGGCTGGCTACAATGGTGACCAAGGATTCTGCATGTAAGAAAGACACCTTAAAACCCAATACAGTTTGCATCCAAGCAAACCTCAGGAAAACATTCAACACCTGCATTGTGATCATGAAGTTAAAGATTGTTAGTGTCAGATTTTTTATGAAAGTACTCTCCAATGTAAAGTCATTTACTCACCATGGCTACAAAATATACACTTTTGTGAGGTATTAGGAGCTTGTCTCTCAACCAACGGTTCTTCGATTGCCGTTGCAGAAGCCCCCAGTCAATAACGAGATCCCAGTATGTACTAACAATTGCTGCACAGGCTGAGAAAATCCAGGCTAGCGCTCCCCAACCCAATCTCTTGTCAAGACTGTAAGCTGTCCTCATGCAAACAGCCACAATTGTCACAAAATATTTCAGCCCGTTATATCCGTCCCTATAATTTTTCTCTTCAAACCGGCGACGGAGGCACTGAAGAAGAAGAAGAAGAGACAGGAATATAGAAAAATATAAGTGCCTGCAGGCTGCAGCAATAATCATTCGAGTAGTAGTGAAGGAAGAAGGTAAGTTTGAGTTGATGCCTGAAGGAGCCGAGACAAGTATGGAATCACAGCAACGATGAACCAGAAAGTTTTATATACGTCGCTTTTTTTGCAAGTGTTCTGTCTGTGCTTGTAGTCTCCCCAACCATAGTAGCAAATGTAGAACTCAAGACTTCTTAGGGCTTGCACCTGCACAAAAATAATGATCAATAGAATGAATTTCTGGATGGACAAAAGAAAAGGGAAATTCGTGGAGTGATTCTGCAACCTGGCTTGTCAACTGATCTGCCAAGAAGAAATCCGTGAGTGTGACCTGCAGTGGAAAGAAAGTCTCAAATGTTAACACACACACACACACCACAGTTCAATTATAATTAGATTTTTCCACCATTTACCTTGTACAAAGGAGCAAAGATACAGTGGAAGAGACATGTGAGAAAGAAGAAACGACCTGCCCGATACATGATGTTGAATGGGCAGAATAATATGATGACTACAAGCTGCAGGGAAAGACATGCAGGATTAGGTTCAGAAATGTGAAAAAAAAAAAAAAAAAAGTTTTAAGTCGTATATATAATCTTACAAAAACCAAGTTGAGAGGCAAAAGCTCGGTGAAGGAATTGTATTCTGGCGAATGCATGTCAAGGTTTGAGAGCACACTGGCTAGTGCAAGTGCTGCAAGACCAAAACTGAGGAGAAGAACTTCAAGGTACCCAACATCTGTTCCTTCCTTGAATCCAAATATGAAGGAATAATTGACTCGGTACCGCCTCCAGAAATAGATATTTGCGCCATACATCAGCATGTGCAGGACTATAAATCCAAACAAGCTGCAGTGTGAAGTTTAAGCGTTTTATGTATATATGATTTGGATATTTAATCCTAGAAATCCAGTTTAAGAAGAAACCTGTAAAGGGGAAACATGTTCTCCATGTACTGGGTGCCACCCTTCTCCTTCATGATACCGCGGGCACGTATAATCAAAATAAGAGCTACTATCAGAGCTGCTGTGCACCCAGCAAAGAAACCTGAAATTTTTTCCAACCACCAGATTCAAGGGAAAGATACGGATATCCAAATTTTCCATACGAAGTTCAAATCATACTAAAGCTCACATAAAATGGTTTTAAGAAAATGATTTCCACATTTTCTGGTATTTACTTCGACGTAAAATAGTGGTCAATGAAAAATATTTTTCTTTTGACTGAAAATTCTTCTTTAATTTTCTGAAAATGAAAACCGTAAACCATTTTCCGACTATGAGCATCTCATTCTTA
The DNA here is from genome assembly GCF_901000735.1 of Corylus avellana. Taxonomy (NCBI): domain Eukaryota; kingdom Viridiplantae; phylum Streptophyta; class Magnoliopsida; order Fagales; family Betulaceae; genus Corylus; species Corylus avellana. The sequence continues at coordinate 31,898,616 of NC_081544.1, read as the reverse complement.
AATCGATGGACCTTGTCAAAACCCGCCCAGAACCTCGCCGAGACTTGACTGGGACCCTCCCGGGAATTGACCGGGATCTGCCCGGGACCTGATCGGGACTTGACTGGGACCCACCCAGAACTTGATCGAGACCTGCCCGGGAACTGACCGAGACTTGACCGGGACCCGCCTGGGACTTGCTCGGGACCTTCCCGAGACTTGACCGGGACCTGACCGGGACTTGACCTGGACCCGCCCGGGACCCCGACGGGACCCGCATGAGACTTGCACTAGACTTGACCGAGACTTGATCGGGACTCGCTCGGACTTGATTGGGACCCGCTTGGGACTTGAACGGGACTTGCCCGAGATCCGCCCAGGACTTGACCGAGACTTGCCCGATACCCGCCCACGACCTGACCGGGACCCTCCAGGGACTTGTCCGAAACCCGCTCGGGACCCCGCCAGGACCTACCGGGATTGGACCGAGATCCACTCAAGACTTGCCTGGGACCCGCCTGGGACTTGCCCTGGACTTAACTAAGACCTGGTCGGGACTTGACCGGGACCCACTCGGACTTGACCGAGACTCGCCCGGGACTTGCCTGGGACCCGCCGGGACCCGCCCTAGACTTGACTGGACCTGCTCAAGATCCGCCCGTGACTTGCCCGGTCAGGTCCCGGGTGGGTCCCGGTCAAGTCCCGGGTAGGTCCCAGCGGGGTCCCGAGCAAGTCCCGGGCGGGTTCCGGTCAAGTCCCGGCGGGGTCCCGGGTAAGTCCCGAGAGGGTTCCGGGTAGGTCCCGAGCAAGTCCCGGTCAGGTCCCGGTCAATTCCTGTGCGGGTTCCGGGCAGGTCCCGGGCAAGTCCCAGTAAGGTCCTGGACAGGTCCCTACGAGGTCTTGAACAAGTCCCGTGCACATCCCGACGGAGACCTTATTGGAAAAAAATATATATAAAAAAAAGATATTAAAAAAAAAAATTATTTTCCGTGTGCAAGGTAAACGCCGTAAAATGTTTTCGACATAAAATATTTCCAGGGAAAATGTCTTTCCTAAAAATATTTTCTGACAGAAACCATTTTATGTTGAAGTAAACGGAGCCTAAATCATCAGAGATCTTACGTACCCATGGAAAATGTTATCCTATGTTTGTCTCTCTTTGCCTTCGGTCTCAGGATGTTCATGGCTTTATTGCGGTTGGAGTTGGAGAAATGCTTGATGAATGTAGCTTCAACCCTTTCCATAAGCTTGGAAACCTGCAATGGCAAATGGCATATCATATTACAAGGAAAGGCACTGGACTAGGTATTATATGTCACTAAAATCATCTTAAAAAAAGAACTTTCCTTTCTATTAATACAAGTTTTTTTTCTTTTCCTCTCTCTCTATTATGAATATAGAAATCTTACCTCATCAGAGCTGCCAAGGAAGGAGTTATCCACCATTTTCATGTAAGATTTTGATGCTTTCCGTGAAGTAATCTGCAGTGTTAGGCTAAAAGTATAAGGACCAAAATCAATTTCCAAACCCTGTAGGGAAAGAGCAATGGATTTTTGTAGCTTATGGGGCAGGAGTACCTTGTCATATTTCTTCATGATCTTTGAAAATGCCAGTGTGTTCAAGAAGCTGTATCATTCATAGCAAATAGTATCTGAATTTAGAAGAAACAGAATGAAAGCTAATTAAATATATTATATAAATAAACAAGCATATATGGATTACCTATAGCTCCTTAGAAGCCGAAGCTTCTGGAAAAATTCAACAAAAGCCAGCTTAAGTTTTCCTTCAACTTTCTTGAGATTTTCCCTACTGAATTCCAGCTCTGTCTGCAAAGGGTGGAGAAATCCTTTAATGGTTGAACGAGGAGTCTCCTTAGTGATGTTCATTTTCACATGCTTAAGCACTTCCAGTGGAGCTGGTCTAGTGCCCCCGAGCTTCTTCGGCTTCGGTACTTGAACCTTTTGGTAATTCACCATTTCGGTCTCCTCCACATCTTTTTCCTCACTCCATTCCTCTGATTGTCCATGGCTGCTCTGTTCACTCTCTTCAATCACATCCATGCCCATCGCAACTCTTCCTGCTCATACATCATACATCATTTGGTTTTAATTTCTTAAAGCAATAGAATTAAAGCAATCATAGCTTCATTATACCAAAAGAAGAACAGAAAGAAAAAAAAATAAAATAAAATAAAATAAAATAAAATTATTATTACTTGCTCTGGCTCCTCTTGGTGTAGAAGCCGACAAGGCAGCAGTTGAAGCTGCAACATCAGAAGCGAGACGAGACATCTCTACCGACATATCAAAGCTGCCATGAGGATTCTCCACTTTGATCCGAAAAGCAATCAAAGCATCCATTTGCTTATTAAGGGTAGCAGCTTCCTTCATCACCTCCTCCACCTTGGACCTGTAAAACATGTCCACTTTGTTGAATTCATCGTCCAGCCTCTTAAAATAAACTAACTCATATTCTCCGCCATCGTCGGAGGCCATGAGAAACGTAGTCTGACAGCTCTGGGAGCCACCCCGGTTCGCCGATTTGACTAGAATGGCTTGTGTCTCAATGTCGTGATCAGGGGTGGATGGGCTTGTGGGTTGATTGTGTCTCTGTGTTAGCCCACTAAAAGCTCTGTAAAGTGTGGCCTTTCGCTTTAGGCCAGCCGGGGTGGGTGGCGGCCGGTTTTTTTGCCTGAAATGTTGGATTTCTTTCAAAAGGGTTTTTAGATAATTATAATTCATGTATGCTTCTTGCCATTCCGGCACCATTTGTGCCGTGAATTGCTTCCCAAATTTCATGTTTTCTAGCCTTCAAGTGCTCTGCAAAGATGAAGAAACAGCAAGATGCTGGGTAGAACACTTGGTGCGTGGGAAGAGAACCCCTTCACTAACTTTATATACCATATGCACATGTTGCGTAAAGTCTTGTTTTTGGTTTTTCCATCAAGTCAAAGAGTATTTGGCTCCACTTCGACGTGAAATAGTTTTCGTCAGAAAATATTTTCAGGAAAGCCATTTTTCTTGAAGTGAAAACATTTTACGGCGTTTACGGTGAACATGGAAAATAATTTTTTTAAAATATTTTTTTCCAATAAATCTCCACCAGAACCTGCACGAGACTTGTTCGAGACCTCGCAAGGACCTATCTGAGACCCTGCCAAGACTTGACCGGGACTTGTTTGGAATCCCTTCGGGACCTGTCTGGGACCCGCCTAGAACTTGACCAAGACTTGATCGGGACCTGACTGGGACTTGCCTAAGATCCCGCTGGGACTTGACCGGGACCCGCCCGGGACTTACCCGGGACCCCGCTGGAACTTGACCGGAACCCGCCCGGGACCTTGCCGGGACTTGACAGGGACACTCCTGGGACTTCCTCGAAACCCCACCGGGACTTGCTCGGGACCCGCCCAAGCAAGTCCCAGGAGAGTAATAGGCAGGTCCGGTCAAGTCTCGGGTAGGTCCCGGCGGGGTCCCAAGCAAGTCTCGGGCGGGTCTAGGTCAAGTCCAAACGGGTCTAAGGCAGGTCTCAAGCAAGTCCCGGGTGGGTTCCAGGTAGGTCCGGTCAAGTCTCGAGCGAGTCCCGGGCAAGTCTCGGTCAGGTCCCGGGCAAGTGTCAGGCGGGTCCTAGGCAAGTCCTGGTCAGGTCCCGTGCAAGTCCTAGGCAGGTCCCGATCAAGTCCCGGAGGGGTCCCGGTTAGGTCCCGGGCGGGTCCTGGTCAGGTCCCGGTCAAATCTCGGTCAAGTCCCTGGCGGGTCCCGGTCAAGTCTTGGGCGGATCCTGGTCAAGTCCCTAGTGGGTCCTAGGCGAGTCCCAGCGGGGTCCCGGTCAAGTCCTGGGCAGGTCCCGGGCGGGTCCTGGGCAGGTCTGGTCAGGTCCTGGACAAGTCCCGGTCAAGTCCCGGGCAGGTCATGGCGGGGTCCCAAGCGGGTCCTAGACGAGTCCCGGTCAAGTCCCAGGGAGTTTCTGAGCGAGTCTTGGCAAGGTCCATCGATTTAAGAATGAGATAATCATAGTCGAAAAATGATTTACTGTTTTCAAAATCGTAAACCATTTTTCGAAAATTAAATTAGATTTTTCAATCAAGAGGAAAATATTTTTCGTTAACCACTATTTTACGCCAAAGTAAACACCGTAAAATGTAAAAATCATTTTCTGGAAATCATTTTATGTCGAAGTAAACGAAGCCTTACAAAATAAAATTAAAGGGGATGTTAGTGTTCTTCAAATGTTTTTTCGGGTTTTTTTTTTTTTTATTTTTTGGTCGAAGAGGATATTATTTTTTAAAAAAGTTAAAAAAGAAACTGGATTTATTGGTGTCTTAAAAAATGATAGAGACACAACTTTGGTCCAATTTTTCTTTTATATGGTCATTTTTTAAAAAAAATTTTAAAAAAATCTGAAGTAATAACATTTTATGTGATCATTTTTTTATTTGACATTTTTTTAAAAAAAAAATGGTCTTTTTCTTCAAAATAATGACCATTTTTTTTTAAATGATAATTTTTCTGAAGAAAAATACTTTAAAAAAATATCAAAAAAAAAAAGAAAAAAAAAAGGACCACATAGGATGTTATTACTTCATAATTTTTTTTTTATTTTTTATTTTTATTTTTTTAAAAAATGATCATTTAAGAGAAAAGTTGGGCCAAAGTTATATTTCTATCCTTTCTCTTAAAAAATAATATTCACATAAAATAAAAATAATACTAGAAAAATATCTAGCATTTCTCAAAATTAAAAGCTACTCGAGAAACCCAAATTTGCCTTTAGAATTTAGATCTTCTATAATGATATTCCTTGGAAATTGGAATACTTGCCCCCCTTTGGCAACTCATTTTTTCCCTCAATAATGTTCATGCATCATTTTCTCTAAAAAAAAAAAAAAAAATCAACATAAATATATATATTTTTTTAAAAAATTTTTACATCACATCATTCACTTTTTAAATAAATAAAAAATAGTACAAAACTTTTTTTTTTTTTCACTTTTTACCACATTTTTTTCACTTTTAACAAAATTTAAAATTTTGTACCATATTAATCATATTTAGCTACATAACCAACCGTGACTTTTCCTTAATGAGAGTTTTAAACAGACTTTGCAGCTTTGTTTTTTCCACAAAGACCTTGCAGATTCTTTCTTTTTTTCCAGAGACTTTTCACTCATTAATAAAGGAGGCTTGAATTAGGGAGCCCCCACAAAGAAAAATTAAAAGACACTTTTAGAAAAAATTATTTTTCTATGACAGTGAAATATGGAAGCACCGAGCTATTAGAAAATAAGGAGAGCTACAAGGAATATAACCGAAGGAGTTGTGATTTATTTGTTTACAGACTTTGCAGCTTTGTTTTTTCCACGAAGACCTAGCAGATTCTTTCTTTTTTTTTTCCACAGACTTTTCACTCATTAATAAAGGAGGCTTTAATTAGGGAGCCCCCACAACGAAAAATTAAAAGACACTTTTTGAAAAAATTATTTTTCTATGAAAGTGAAATATGGAAGCACCGAGCTTATTAATAAATAAGGAGAGCTACAAGGAATATAACCGAAAGAGTTGTGATTTATTTGTTGACAGACAAATAATTTTCTATTTGTTGCAAATTTTCTTTCGATTTCTAAATTTCTCCTAATATTTTTCTTTTGTTATTACTAATGCTATTATTTATACTTATTTATCACATTCGTTTGATATCGGTTGACATTACATATTTTAAATGATTTTTTATATCAATTACTTTAAAAAAAAAATGTTTAAAAGATGTTACTTTCAATGTGAAATGAATATAATAATAAATGATTGTATAATAACCTTTATTTTTTTGTCAAGTTGCCGCGTCATTGAGAGTTTTCAAACAGATGTTGAGTCTCTAGTCCACAGGAATAGTCAAACCTAAGCTTAGATCAGATTTTTCTCCAATATTATTTCCACGTGTTTTTATAGGTCCATCTACCATCATTGAATTTTTCTCCGATTATGTCCACATGTTTTGATAGGTCCATCTACCATCGTTGAATGAATGTGGCACTCATGTGAGTTCATAAATTTAATGTTGAATCTATTAAATTTACAAAAATATGTGATTGAAAGAGGTTAATTAACGTCATTCAACTCATATCAATTAAATATTTTGGGAAAAGTCCACATAACCCCTTCAAGTTACCACTCAATTGACAATGTCCCTCCCAAACTATAAAAAATTGTCAATATTTCTCTCAATGACGAAATTACCCTTAGTAAAATTAAAAAAGAAAAAAAAAAACTAAAAAGGGTCATTAATTATGACTCTTCAATGACATAATTTCTTCGGCCATGAATCCATGATAAACGTCTTCAAGGAGTAGCTCAATCGGTTGTGAACCACGCCTCATAAAGCGGAGGTCACTAGTTCGAATCTCCTCTCCCCCGTCTCTTATGTGGACATGTCAAAAAAAATAATAAATAAAAAATAAATCTATGATAAACCCAAAGTCAACTACAGCGACGAAATGATAATGGGAAAAGGCTCCTCTCCAGTTAAATTCAACTAGAGGGGATCCTTCTCCAAGATAATGACTGGTTCAATTTCATTAATTATGACTCTTCAACGACAAAATTTCTTTGACCATGAATCCATGATAAACCTGACATCAACTACACCAACCAAATGATACTGGGAAAGGGCTCCTCTCCAGTTGAATTCAACTAGAGGGGATTCTTCTCCAAGATAATGACTGGTTCAATTTTCTATTTACTAGTTTCTTAACAATTTGACGTGACGGGAAGTGATTTTTGAAATCACCAATAAATTAAAATTTAATAATAATTTTAAAAGTTACATTTTATTTGGTATCGTACATGATTTATGTTGAACTACCAATTGTCTCAAAATGGTAACTCAATCTATTGGAGACTACGTTTTATAAATCGGAGGTCTCTAGTTCAAAAATACTATTTGTTCTCATACTAGTGGTGATGCCATGATTTTTCTCTTTTTGTTTTTGCATCGAGAAGAGTTGTTCTTAGAAAATTCTTTGATTGTTTTTTTTTTTTTTCATTTAAGTTGGCTTAGAACTTGTTTGAGATTACGTGAGGAATAGTAAAAAAATATTTTTAAGTGAGCCTGTTTGGGTCAAACAAAAAGTTGACATGTTTGGTAAAACCATTAGAAGTACTTCTTTGACTTTTTTTTACTATAAAAATGGTCAAAACACACATTTGGAAAAAATTCAAATTTGAAGCTGTTTCTTGAAAATTGAAGCTTTACTTTGAAAACTTTGCTTCTTAACGCATTTTCAAACATGTTCTTATAATAATTAAAAAGAAAAAAAGAAATTAAAAAAAAAAGTTGGGTTAGAATAGATTCAAAGCCCAAGCCCAAGCCCAAGCCACAAAGCAGAAGGCCTTAAGAAGTCAGCAAGCCCAGGAAGGCGAAACTTGAATGGAAAATTAGCATCGTAGATCACCCAGGCTCCAGGCTCCAGGTGCCCGGAATGGCAAAAGGCAATCCACAGCCACAAGCTATAAAATCGACCCACAATGTCATCTCATCTCATCTCATCACAATATCACATTGATAAGCTCAAAGACGAAGAGAGATCGAAGGAGAGAGGGAGAGACAATGGTCAATCCCTTCACATTATCTCCACCCTCAGCGTTCCTCTCCCCTACCAAAACCCTCAAACGCTTTTCCGCTCTAACCCATTCAAAAAGACAACCAAGGCCTCTCTCTGTGACCGTTACCTCACTTCACAAACCTGGCTCCGACATTGACTCACCCCATTTGCCGCCCAACGTCCAGACCTTCTGGCAATGGCTGCGCGACGAAGGCGTTGTGTCCGCCAAGGCTCCGGCCAGGCCCGCTCTGGTCCAGGAAGGCCTGGGCCTCGTTGCCCAGAGAGACCTTGCTCGGAACGAGGTCGTTCTGGAGGTCCCCAAGAGGTTGTGGATCAACCCAGATGCTGTGGCGGCCTCCGAGATTGGGAGTGTGTGTAGCGACTTGAAGCCCTGGGTGTCTGTGGCTCTGTTTCTGATCAGAGAGAAGCTCAAAAGCGACTCTCCGTGGCGTTATTACCTCGATGTTCTTCCGGAGTACACGAATTCCACAATATATTGGTGGGTTTGGCTTACTTTTGGTTGTCTGGCATTTGTATGCTGGAATTCCGCGTTTTCAATGGATTTGATATTGTGGGGTTGATGAATGTGGTTTAATGGTTCCAGTGCAGGTCAGAAGAGGAGCTGGCTGAACTTCAAGGTCAGTGTAGTTGCTGTTTAGCATTGATCTTTCAAGTTTAATTATTATGTTAGGCTCAGTCTTTAAACTTTCTAAAGTTTCAACTATGGTTAGCTTCATCTGCAGAGCATATATTATAGCATAAGTATGGTGCTGCTAGTGAGTATTTGACACGAACTAATATTGTTGGTGATGGTGGACATAACCTAGAAAGTTATGGCCTGTGCAAATTGCTTACTCGGTTTGAGCATATTGTAAATCATGATGGTTGTTGAGTCAGGCTTAAAAAGGCAATAATGTTCTCATGTGGAGCCACATTTCAGAATGGAAGTGCATTGGTGTGACATTTTAGATAAAATTTATGCTAGGAGGGGTTTTTTTTTTTGAATATTGATTAGTAATTGCGGGAGGGAGGTGGAAGGTTAAAATGGTCTTTAACTCCATGGGAGACTTGAAGCTATCACGGAAGTAATCCAAGTCTTTTTACCCTAACCAATGTGTCTTCTTATATGTGAAGACTATGTTATATTCATTTCGAAATTTCTAATGTAAATATTCAACTGCATTTGTTTGGTTTGCCAATGGATGAAATTCGCCCATGTTTCCTTAAGTAATGTATAAGACCGTAATGTGGCTTTGATGATGATAGATGTCATAATCTGATCTGCAGAATCCCTTTTATCTTGCCTTTTGTTATTGACTTGGATTGAACTGACTTTTCCAGGAACTCAACTTTTGAGCACGACGTTGAGTGTGAAAGAATATGTGCAAAATGAATTTCTAAAAGTGGAAGAAGAAATCATATCCCCTCACAAGCAGATTTTTCCATCTCCTATAACACTGGATGACTTCTTTTGGGCATTTGGAATACTCAGATCAAGGGCATTTTCACGCCTACGTGGTCAAAATCTTGTTTTGATCCCCCTTGCAGACTTGGTAAAGCATTTTTTCCCTCTTCATATTAGTTTTCAGTGGCAGTCTTTCTGACTTCTGAATTATCAGTAACTCTAATCTGTATGAAAAGATGACATAAGGTCTCCTCCTACAATTTGTCATGGACCCTAAGATTCATAAATTTTTTTTTTAAGAAAAATGTCATGGATCCTGAGTATTTTGATCACATCTATATTTTTCCATGATAACCACATCTTTGGTTTATTCTGGAACTAATTATTTAATAATGCAAAAAGGAAATTAGCGTTTGTTGATCATCTCCATGAGCTTGAAGCCTGTTAAAAACTGATTGGCTAAAAGCTGCATTGGACATACCATAAATGCATGCTCGAGAATGTCAGTAAGAGTATATAGAATTTAAATTCAACCTACTTGAGTTACAAATAGCAGTGAAGAGGTGATGCTTGCATATGAGGCACTTGCATAGAACTTTGGTCTCAAGGAAGTGTCCCAGAAAGCTTTACTAAAAAAGTAAAAAAATAAAAAATAAAGGGTGTATTTACCATTTTCACATACAGGTCATGTTTCACTATCAGATTAAAATAGGTCACTACCGGCAATGCTGTTGCCACTTTCATGTGATGCGCTAAACTGCCTCTAGTTGGAAATTTAACTTTATCAGGACCTACTTATGAATCAGATTAACCATAGCCCCAGCATAACCACAGAAGATCATGCGTGGGAGATTAAAGGTGCAGCAGGTCTCTTCTCTTGGGATACCTTATTTTCACTACGGACCCCTGTTTCTGTCAAGGCTGGTGAGCAGGTGAAGTATTCAAGTTTCCAATGTTTCTTGTTGTATCCAGTTCCATTGGCATCCCATATATCTGAGCACATATGCTTTTTTCTATTTGACATAAATCATAGTAATTTCAGAATCATCGACAAGTTGGACAACATCAATGCCGAATACATATTTATAAATCTAGAGTCATTTTGTGTTGAGACGAGGTGATATGTGCCAAAAGAAGTGGGCATCATGAGTCAATACTAATAAGGGGTGAACTAAGAAACATTGCCATTTTGATATCTTGAAATCCATGACTTCTCCTTTCAAGTTTACATGAATAACCCTTCCCTTATGAATGAGGTCTGATTTTATATTGTTAATATATGACAATTGGAAGTTATGTCAACAGGTTATGATCCAATATGACATAAACAAGAGCAATGCTGACCTGGCTCTGGACTATGGGTTCATAGAATCCAAGGCAGATCGCAATGCTTTTACTCTAACACTAGAAATATCTGAGTCGGACCCTTTTTTTGGGGACAAGCTGGACATTGCTGAGTCAAATGGTATGGGCGAGACTGCGTACTTCGACATTGTTTTTGACCGTCCACTTCCGCCAACAATGCTTCAATATCTGCGGCTGGTAGCACTTGGGAGCACCGATGCTTTCTTGTTAGAATCTATTTTCAGAAACTCTGTCTGGGGCCACCTTGAGTTGCCTGTAAGCCGTGCCAATGAAGAGCTCATATGCCAAGTGGTCCGAGATGCATGCAAATCTGCTCTTTCTGCCTATCATACCACCATTGAAGAGGTAAACTTTTGCCCTCCATTTAATATCTGGTTACTAATTACTTCTCATGTGATGTTATCAATTGCTTTCATGTGTTATACATACATATGGAGTAGATGCAGAAAACCAATAGTTAAATAGGTTCAACGTATCAGGAGTTCACATCATAAGGATGACTTTATGTAGTTTAAGTTGAGTTTTTTATATCACATATTCAAATCAAATTCCTCTCAACCACAGGTGGGTGAAGTGTATTCGCCCCAAAGAAAAAATATGAAATTTTTATATATTAGGGTCTCCTGAACACACGCTATAGGTTGTATCAGATATCTGCTTGGTAAAATGCCATCCCATGCATAGCATTTATAATGGTAGGTCATTATGTGGCATCTTAGTGATATTCACCTTTTAAGATGATGCTTGTTTTAATAATACCTCAGCTCAATGAGTCCCAACTACTTGAATCAGCTAAGCATATCAATTGTTAAATAAAATGTTATACTGACCTCCCTTGATGGCGTTGTCAGGAGCCACGGCCCTTTTTTTCTTTTCTTTTTTGCGTTTTCCCCTGGTCCTCGGGGCAACTAAAACTCTTTTGCAATTTGAGAGCAATGGTGCCTTCTAATACCAAATCAGTCTGAACCCATGATAACTAAATAGATATTTGAATTGCAGGATGAGAAGTTAAAAGGAGAAAATCTCGATCCAAGGCTAGAAATCGCAGTTGGAATAAGAGAAGGGGAGAAGAAGGTGCTCCATCAAATTGATGAGACCTTCAAGGGTAGGGAATCAGAATTGGATGAGCTGGAGTATTACCAAGAAAGGAGGTTGAAGGATCTTGGTCTATGTGGGGAGCTAGGTGATATCATCTTCTGGGAGCCCAAGTAGAGCTAAGTCTGTCACTCCTAAACTATGATTGGTACCTCAATGGAACGCAGTTTCTGGAGTTCTCTTAAGAGGCGAGAAAAGGAAACACCCAATAGACAACATTTTATATGCTGCAGTAGTCTCTCCAATTGTCTAAATTGGGTGTGCGATTGAGCATCCATTGAGCTTACTTCTACAGCCCAGTTTACACTTGTACTTCAAGAGCAGCAAGAAGTTCCTGGTTGAGCTACAATCTTTCTTAATGGCTAACATATAGTAGGATTAACAATTTTTTACATGAACCGTAAAGACGACACAAATTTAACACGAACTTTGCAAATTAGGGCCGAGGGGTTTAACTAGTTTAATTAAATAGGTCAGATTTGAATTGTCCTATATAATCTTGTAACCATGCCTCAACAAACTCAAATTTGACACTCGATATTTAGGCTTGACAATTTTTTATTCCACCCAAGAATTCAACCCGAACTCAATATGTAATTAATGAGCTAGGATTGAAGAGTCATGATCATATTAGAGCTAACTTATATAGTTCAATATTTATGTTTTGACATAATTCGAATTTGATACATGAACACAAATTACCATCTCTAATATGTAACATAACTAGCACTTAGTGTTATCACAATCGAAACCAAGTGATATGACCAGAGCTTATCCAAACCCATAACCCTTAGGTGACATCATCAAATGGATAATGTTCATAGATTTTTCCAAGTATGGCGCATGATCAACCAGACCATAACTAAATCACTCTCCAGTGATATGTACATTACAAATTAAGCTTAATTAAAATGTCTACAAGCCCTTGGATTGCATGACTACAACAAATCATGTCAAAAATTTGAAAAATGTTATATATCACATTTTCCCTCACAATTATTTCAATAATGTCGATGTGTCACTTTTAACCAACTCTTAATTTTATTTTTTTTGTTCACAAAAGCTAGTCCAAAAGTAGGCTAGGACCGCCCATCACATCAAATATGGACGCCCCAAAAAGGAAATAAGCCAGGAGGCAAGGCTAGCTTCATTTCCATTCATCACTGATTCCGAACAAGCCTTTCGAGTGGGACAACTTTTTGGATAATGATTAATGATCTACAATATCGGATATCTTTCGACTCTGGAATTATATGAAAGCCAATGAACACATCAACCGGACGAGAACAAATAAATATATAAAGAAATAATAATAATAATAATAATAAACATTTTTGACACTCAAATGGGCACTCAACTGTTCTTTTCTGCCGTTCGGTGCAAAACCTTCGGTTAAGCGCGTATGCATGGTTAGTAGCCTTCCTCCATATCTACGAAAAAATTCAGTGGTTGCAGTCACCTTGTTTTACTTGAGTTGCCAGGGCCTAGCAAGTCATCACAATTTGTTCCCCCACAAAGGCACTCCTGCGGATTTGCATAGAAGTAATCTTCCTCCTTTGGCTTGTCTACAGTAACCCTACGACGCCTTGGCTGCCCCATTCTTTTCTCATGAGCCAATCGAACAGCGCCTATGAACTCATTCCATGAAAGTGTTCTATTCTGATGCATATCCAATAACTCTACAAGCCTTTTCCGATCCAATTGGATGGTTTTTTTAAACCCAAGATACCTGCAAGATATCTGATTAGAAATGTCTTCAACATCATCGAAAAAGTCCACCTTTATGAGAAGGGTATACAAACAAACCTGCGGTGGCCTTCCACAACTTTTGCCATGTTTCCATCGTAGGTGGGAATGAAAGTGTTACTGGCTACTGAAACCATAAAATCTAAAGCTGCCATTTGAGATGAATGATTCTGGAATTGTTGCAACTCCCCTGGGGCTAGCAACATTTCCTTTTTCACCTGAAAATTGTTATGGGGTCTCAGATCTTAGAAGAATCATATGCAAACAAAATGGGGGAAGTTCATATATTACTGTCAAGAAGCTTATCGCTAAAGCTAAAAGGGAGATGATACAAATACTCAATAAGAACAAACAGGCATATTCTACAGTTAGGTCCAACCACTTGATGGAGCCCTGATGAGGTTCTCTAAAAAAGATAAAGTGCAGTATCCAACTGTTTGTCAATTATATGGGTAAGGCAAACCCATAAAAGGCATGCTTGATCATCAGCATGTAACAAGCATCAAAACACTTGGAAAGGTTTCAATATGTTACCACCGAGGTCATCTTAATTAGAATAACTCACGGACAATGAACAAAAGCAGAATGGTTTTCACTACCATTAAAGGGTGATAATATCACAAGCAGAATCACAGAGAGAAAAAAGTAAGGCAAGATGCAGAATAGAAAAAGACTCACAGTTCGTGGAAATGCAGCTCTTAGTGCTGCGAGTCTCCGATCACTGCCATAAATCTCACCAGCTGCGATATAAATCTGCGTGTTCTTATCGAAACCCAATGCCTGCAAAATTAACGCTGTCTCCTCTGGTGTCAGAGGACACAAGCCCTGTGCTCTCCTCTTGTCTGACACTATCTCTTTCTCTCTCCACCAAGGGTATGTATACCTGGATGAAAAAGGTGCAATATGATGAATACACACTACTTTGACCGTAAGACACTTTTATAGATTCGACGAAAAGAATAAATACAGTTTGGTCAGGAGGGATCATAAATAAATCTCTTTCCTCTCCAAGTGGTAGAACCCTGAGTTAGATTCAGAAACAACTAAGGCAGGAACCACACTTGTTGCACTAGACACTAGACACTAGACAGGAAGTTGCTCGATTAGGCCATTTCTGATTATCCAGTTGAATCATCACAGATTTGGCATCCTTTCCAAATACATGATGCATTATAATAAAGAAAAAATTCCAGATCATTTGACACAAAACTATGACCATACTATAAATTTTTTTCCCTTTGTTCTGTACATCACCTAGCAAATATTCACTGGACAATCTCTTTTACAAGTTAACCACTTCATAAGCAAAGTGTACTTATAAAAAAACATTTATCAGGTTCTTCAAATGTGCATTCCAGAAGGGATAAAAAAAAAAAAAATTTAAAAAATGTAAACTCCCAAACAACAAACCTCATCCGCTTGAGCTCCTCAGCTTCTTCCTCAGTGCAGCCATGAGTACAACCTGAGAAAGCCAACATGTCCATCTCGTATCTTAGATGCAGAGCCAGGAAAGGTCCCTTTTCTTGAAGCATACGAACCAATTTGTACCCCAAAGTCTCAATCTGAGGAGTGAATTTCAGTGCCTGGAAATTAACATGACATCTGAGTTTTTGAAGATCAAGTGGGATCCCATTGTTTGCCAAACGTGCATCTGTTTTGTTAAAGTGCAAGACCTTATGCTTGCCAAAAAGTGGAAGAATCTGCACAATGGAATCAAAGACATAGGATCAGGATGAATCACCAAAATAAGACGGATCAATACATTCATTCATCAAAAGACTCCACAGTTCACTTTTCCTTGGCATGTTTGGTGGGTGGGGGGAAGAAGAAGAAAAAAAAAAGGGGGAGGGGGGGCATGATTATATTGATATCCCCATATTGGGTTTTACTCCACTTTCACTTTAATATCAGGAGCACTGACTTGCGTTGAAGTGAACTGGAAATGGTAAATAGCTACTCTTCAGTGCAGCGGAGCAAGAAAAAGTCAAAGACTGACATGATTATTGATAACTACAAGGCTAGCAGAGTTCTTAAAATTAACACCTTTAATACTGAGCCTGAACTTAATTGGTGCTGACATCGTAATTTGGTAATGCAAGTGCCACTGCTACAAATGGATTTTTTAAAGAGACCAAGCACGCAAGAGTGATCTCTCCACTGTTAAAGGACCTCCTCAAACAAATATCTTTTGCACCCCCAAAAAGTTCTGCCAGGGGGAGCACTTTCAAGAAGATTAAATGAAAACAGGTTTTTAACCCAAAACCACTCAATTTTAGCTAAGCAACCAGGAATTTTCCATTTATTCAAACTATCAATGTCCTTGAATTGTACTCCTCTTTTTCTTTTCTTTTTTCCTCTTATTACTGAAAACCAATGTTTGTAAATTGTAATTACATAAGCAGCTAAGCACTACACTAGTAAGATTGACAGGAATTTTCATTTCTTCTTTTCCTTTTTGCTGGGGGAGAGGTAGTTTGAAAGCAAAGACAATAATACAGTAAGAGGTCACAGATACTGACTACTTTCTCTTGACTCTATTGGTATATTAATAACTTTTTTTTTTTTTTTTCTTTTTTGATAAGTAATACCCAGTCTTATTAAAAAGTGAAAGGCACCCCTAAATATACAGGAAGTATACAAAAAGGACACCAAAACAGGAAAAGCAAACTGATACTTCTAAAACGATACTCGTTAAAACTTCCAAATGAACACATGCGTGCATGTAGGTACATATTGACTTGTAGAATTACATTCATTGCCAATTTTATAAGCTTTTCTGAACATATATGTAGACATACTCCACCTTACAAAGCAAACCTCAAAAACTGATAATCACACTAGCCCAAATAGAAGTGGAACCAATGGATTTATATAAGGGGTCCCCAAAAGGAGAGGATATTAACAATCTCAGAGTGAGTCTATAATCAGCAAATAATTATCTCTCGGTAAACATCATTCAAGTAATGACCCCTGAAAATCAACCCATCTAGACAAGAAATTCTGTGACAAGCCAAAAGAAAAAGGCGCAAAAAAGAAGGAACCAACGCTGCCCTTAAAGAAATGTGTAAAAGATTCCTTTAAGCAGCATCTCCTTCCCGTGTCCATTATGGCAACATGTTGTACAGGAGCATTACAAAATTAGATGGATGCCAGGAATTATGCTATGCTGACTGTCTTGATACTGAACAAGGTCTAAATACATCACGATAAACCAATAATAATCTAAACTATAACAAAAAGTCCAGAGTTGAGTGCAGGGACCTATTTGTTATTTTTGCATACTACAAGGAGCTCTCAGAACATTTTTGTACCACAAGGAACTATTGGAAATCGGTGTAACCACAAAGACTGATTTTGTATTTTTCCCAATAATTTTTTTGGTTTGTTAAAAAGTTTCTTTAATAAATTACTATTCAGGATTCCTTAATCCTCATGGTCCTAGTAGATCCCATATAACCTCATATCAGACTTTTGTTAAGAAAATCCACGAGAAAAAGGGAAAGCTCAAGAGGAAGAATTAAATGGGACCTTATTCTTCTCAAATCTCAAAGAACCTTCTCCACAAAGGTCATTACTCCCCCTTCCACCAAAAATGAACAGACTTCCAATATTTTTTGGGTCTATCAAGAACCTTGGTCAGGGTACACATATCAAACAAGCCAAGTCAAGCTCAAGTTTCAATTTCATTCTTAACAAATCAGGGGGCAGAAGTATTTTCAATAACTTGATCAAAGATAAATCTACCTGTAAGCTATGAACTTGGTAAGTAACATAGATTTTCGTCGATTAAATACAAAGTAGTCAAAAGTACACGAACCTGTTGTAAGTAATATTTTTCATTTGACCAGCTAACAGGAGGCATCTCAAATGGTACGACTCCATATTTCCTATTAAACCTTTTTGGCAGCCTTTTTATGATTTGCACTTCATCTCTTAGTGAATCAATGAAATGTCTCACATCAAAGATGTCCTCAAAATTACTGCAGGAATAATGAAAGGGTTTAAAATTTTAAAACAGCCACAAAAGCAGGTAACTAAGTCTTAAGTACTGTAGAAAGAATGCTAAGACTTAAAATTAAGTCATTTCTTTTTAACAGAAACAATGAATACACCTAGGATCAGCCCAGAAGGATGTCTTGTCAAGCTCTGGAATAACCAAAGTGAGATTCAAAAGCCGAGCAACAGTCACCATGTCACATATCTGAAATGCCAAAGTAGCCAAATCAACAAATTGACATATGATAACAAAAAAGGGGCAAAGAAAAAGAGAAAAGGGCACAAACTGCTGAACGCATTTGATTCAAGCCTCCATTGCAGGACACTCTAAGAAAACCATTACTTTTATACTTTCCTGCAAGATATCAGGAGTTCCAATCTTATTCTACAAGCAAAAAAAATAAAAATAAAAATTGATAACTTTCATCATTTAAAAAGCATGGAATTCACATGCCAAAATATAATATTATTGAATTGCACCAGAAGATGTTCCAAGTTCCAACCTCTGAAGTAATCGCACAAATTACAAGTTGATTATGGCCTTGACATATGCCTCCTAGAAGAGAACTACTTGTGAATGCATGGAATGCACTAGTATTTTAGAAGACCATAAGGCACCTCTTTGAGAACTTATGCAACTCCTAAGCCAAGTAACTTCCATATTTTTATCATGAGAAATGCTTCTCAGTATTCTCAAGTATCCATCTCCCAACATTTATTATTCATTCCTCAACGACTTAATGCTGTAACATTATTTTCCTCCAATAAATTCAAACTACTCCAAAATGTACGTCATACCCAATATAGTTCATGTAGTACTAAACTGAGATAAATAGAGCAGTGACTATAATAATGATTCAATCAATCCTGATCACTGACATAATAACATTACGAGCTTTGGGGGCTCAGGAACTCACTTGCGGGAAGAGTAGGCGGCAGCGATCGCACCTCTTCGACGCGAAGTTGAGCCCTCTGGGACATCCGATTGGTGATCCCAGAGAGCAGATGCGGATGCCATAGCCCACCGACCGCCACGAGCTGAACCAAACACGTCCAGAGCACAATGCTCGAGCACACTCGTATGAACCATAACTGCAACCGCGTCCTCGGAATCACCGGAGCCGGCAGCTTATCGCACCGCACCTGTATACTCTCCGATCTAACCTCCATATCTCCGCCACACACCTCATCCCCTCTGCCTCCACATCAATTGTCACAAACCCCGATTTCGCCAATTCAAAAGGCACTCACATTATGTAACCTAAGCTAAGATTATCCCCAAATTTTAAATCTTTGAAAACCAAAAACAAAAACAAAAATTGGAATGTGGATAACTTCGATAATGTAGTATTATGAGGCTGTGAAGGATCAAGGAAAAAAGAAAACCCTAGAGGGCAAGAATCACGAGCGGAAAAAGAATAGGGATAACAAATTTAAGTAACTTTCAACAATCCACAGCACACACCGGCAAGGTCAGTTACTTTTTTTTTCTGATTCTTTTGAACTCCGTTTTTTTTTCCGGGAAAATTTCCTTTTTTTCTCACTTTCTTTTCCTCGCATCGAAACTCTCAGAGACTATATAACATTTTCCTGGGAAAATAAATAAATAAATATATACACAAATATATAAGTTAATAGATTTCTTTCTCGTCCCGGATCTTATTTATTCAAAAAACTAAAATACAGGATGTGGTTAGCAGATTGGGGCTTTTGAATGGACAATTGTCGGGGACTTCTCTCCGGTTCTAACGCCTCCGGTTGTTCCTACTTCCTATCTGACTTTAATGCGGTCTTTTTTAATATTGAAATTACCGTTTAATATAATTTTGAGAGGTTTTTGACCACTTTAATTTTATTTTATTATTTGTAAGTGCTACAAATGTCCATGATGAAAATTGAGAATAATTATTTTATAGTTTAAATCGAATTTTACCAATTTAATAATGTAGATGTTTGTCATATAATTAATATATTATTATATTATTTAAAACTATATATATATATATATATATATATATACAATAAAACAAGATTCCAATTATAAAATAATTCTCTATTTCTGCAATGTTTAAAAATTGTTTGTTAATAATTTTTGTAAAAAGTGCGTATATCCAGTAAATTTTATAAATTGTTACCAAACTCAAATTTTCCTATTGGTATTGTCATATCATATGCAAAGTCATATTTTATAAATGACAAAAATTTCTTCCAAATGAGGAAATATTTTTCAACTCATTTAAAATAGTATCAAGTGTTTATAAATATTTAAAAGACACATTAAATTTAGTTTAAGTTAGTAAACTGCTATAATGACATTAAGAATTTAATGTGCATTTTAAATATTTATAAACACTTGACACTATTTTAAATGGATCGCAGGATTTTGATGAAATTTTTGTCTTTACGTAAATATACAATTTAATGTTTTGTTCTATTTTTTCTGTATATTGACTTTTTTTTTTCTTTTTTCTTTTTTTTTAATTTTCTGTATATTGACGTGCTAGTCATGATTAGGAAATTCGAGGTTTTATGACACGTCCAAAATTGAATGCAAAGCTCATTGTCAAATGAAGCTTCCCTGACGGCCAGCTGGTGGTTGTAGAAAAAACAACCAAAAAAATAAGACAAAAATTCCTTCTAAATTAGTCCAAATGAAATATCTCCTAACCCATTTTAAATGGGTTAAAGAATATTTTTTTAAGACTCGTTTGGAAGAAATATCTTTTTTTGACATGTACACACAAGAGGAGGAAGAAGGATTCAAACTAGTGACATCCGCTTCATGAGACGTAATCTCCAACCGATTGAGCTATCTTTTGGGGTAGAGGAAATTTCTGTCCAAAAAGAAATTGACAAATGGACGTTTCCGGAAGCTTGCTATGAATTGGAAAAGCATAAATATTGATCATTATTCATCCACATAGTAACACTAATTGTTCCAGCTGATTGATCTTGTTGGTGACATTGAGTCATTGACATATCCAAAGATTGCTTTTCTGGTGCATATTCATAATGATAGAGTTTCTGTCCAAAATGGGTCAAAAGAATTTAATTCAACTTAATTTTTATAAAAGAGAAATAATATTTAGTATATTAATATATGATTAAAATAATATGACAATAATATTTGGATCAATACGAATTTATAAAAAAAGACAAATTATGCTTACAATGTATGATACTATAGGATTACCCATTAGTTTGCACCTTGCACGTTGAATGTAGAATTGGCCTCACTTGACAGCTTTTTTTTTTTTTCTTTTTTATAAAAGAGCAAAAATATTAATAAACTACTTCAAACATAAAATGTTAAAAAATAAAAAAAATAAAAAATATGTTACATTTATGTCAAGTCAACCCAATTTTCAACAAAAACAAAAGGCTAAAATTAAAAAAAAAAAAAAAAATAAAAAAAAAGGGTCCAATTTCATTCTCACAGCAGGAAAGGAAACTTCTCTTTCACGAAAAGATTGAGACAAAGAGGTAACAAAATGATATTGAATATCATGACGCTTAAGAGTAGGGACCAACAAAAATCAACGTTCTCTATTATTCAAGGAACCTTACAACTTCTCATAGGATCCCCATTTTCTTTTTCATGTGGAGAGAAATATCATCCCTTATAATTATTTTCCGCATTTAATTAGCAAAAAAAAACCTTATAAGGTAGGTGCCTCATGTTACATGCATGGTGGATGGATAGTCCTTTCTTTCACCGTCATTAGATTTGTAAGGATCATGTAAATCCACACATATATCCTACTAATTCAATAATGATGATTTTAAGAAATTGGAGGACAAAAAAAAGTGATAAGTACGTTAGACTCACATGAGCCTCATAAATTTAATGATAATTTTAAAAAATAAAAGGACGAAAAAATGACAATTACATCAGTTAGGCTAACTTATTCATAATGAAAAAGAAAAAAAGGGGTAGGCTTTTAACCACGATTGATTTGTGTGATTTAGTTAGGCCGGCTCCCACAATTCCACGAAAAATAATATAATTTATACACGTTTCTATAGGGTCAAAGTCCATATATATAAGATAGTGTCTCTGTCATTAGAACAAATTCATGATTTTTTATTCAAGTCGTAAGGGTTAAGCCTAATTTCTAGGCCAAAAAATATATAAATATTTAATTATATATATATATGTGTGTGTGTGCGGTCCACTCTAGTTTTGTTTGGTCCCTATCTGACATTTGTGACAATGTAATACAAATTAATTGAAGAATCAAGAATGAATACAAAAGTCCTGCTCTGTTGTGTCCAATGTTGAATATGTATTGATGGTCGGTGTCATTGCTGATGAGAGATGAGAGGGCTGGAGCCTGGAGTCACCTGTTTCTAGATTTAGAGAATGGTCAATACGGTGGGGCTGGTTGCACCATATTTGCACTCTGCTCTGCCACAACTTCAATGAACAACGTGGGTGCCCAAAATCATTACCTTTAAACTTTCATCTTCGCAATAAATAATAATGAAAGAATAACGACTTTCGGGATGGTTCAACTATCTCCAATTGTTCTTAAGGGGTAGCTCAATCGGCTGTGGATTACGCCTAATAAAGTGGAGGCCACTAATTCGAATCTCTCCTCCCCCTTCCCTTATGTGGACATGTAAAAAAAACTATCTCCAATTTATTATTAAGGGTCGTGGTTCAATGGGTTATGAAAGTTCTCAAGTTGTCAGAACATGTATTAGGGTATGGGTTTGAATATCTGCAATAAAGAATTTTCACATATGCCTGATTAGTATTAGCCACTTTGGATTCTTATTGATGCCCTAGTGGGACTGAGTCAGGCTATGACTCAGTTGCACTTGAGGGAGCACCTGCAGTTCCCACCGTCTATGCCCATCATGTGCGGCTCCCAGCAGGTAAGTGCTACTATGATCACACTTAAGTAAGATAGCTACAATCGGTCTCTCAAATTTACCATTTTTGCTAAATTAAAAAAATAATAATAATTTTTTTTTTTTAAAAAAAAAAAAAACCTATCTCCAACCTGGTGGTCCGGCCACTTTAAATTTATTGGGAGTGATAGAATTACTCCAAATCGGCCATAAAATTGGCTGAACTACTTCTTTGGCTAAAAATATGCATTCAACTTAAACCATTCTAACAATCTTCTTAGCTAAAATGTATTGCATCTATAGCATTACACCTGGAACAGCTTTTATTTTACGGGGTTAATATGGTAGCGCTAATCTGTTTTTAGATTGGCCTCTATTAAAACAACCAAATTAAATAAAAATTAAATATTTAGAATTACTTTTGCTCCTACCCCACTCACATTATTAGCACTTAGGTTACAATTTTCAGTGTTTTGTGATTTAAGATGTATCATTATCAATGTCCCACTAGGCCCCAATACTGACTAAACCTAGGAACATACAAATCTGGTCCAGTTCAACCCATGGAGAAGCATTTACTAGTTTTCTTAATTATATTTCAAGGTCTAGAGCATTCACCAAATGTGCACAAATGAGACGCTCCCTATATGACATGACATTATCTAATACTAATAATAATAATAATTTTTTTTTTGGTAAGACTATCTAATAATTGAGTCATCAATATTATTGATAATTGATTATTCCAAAAGTATAAAAGGAAAAGGGAAAAGTATTGGCAATTACTTAAGATAAAGAGGTGATTTGCAAAAGGAAGATAAATGATATGGAATTCCACCTTTATTAATTGAAAGGAATGTGAATAATGAGCATAAATGTCAATCTAGTTATTAAATCCTTCGAGAGAATGAGGAAGTTCCTTTCCATTCTATTGAATGCCTTCTTTATGACCATTTTGATGGAAATAACCTTCTTTTTACCCTTTTTGTTCTTCATAAAGTGGAAGATCTCGTGTCATGCATGGTGTGGTGTTATTCTAGATGAGTAGTCTCTAGAGAAAAGTGGATTGCATAGAGGATTTGATTTTATGAGGCCAATGTAATAACCAAATCCAATATCTTCTTCTACACATGTATCCTTGGTTTGAAGAAAATCCCATGCTTCCTAAATATATATTTGGGTGCAAGGATGGAATTAAGAATATATACCACATGTTCTGTGATCAACACTGCTATATTACATTGTTCATTAACGTATTGAAACTCTGTATATAATCAAAATGGTGTCACCGCCGACTAAGCCTACTTTGTCCCTACCCGAAATCCTATGGGTCGAAATCTTCGGGCTCTTATGTGTCCTAATAAAAGCAAACAATTTTACACGTAAAAGTGTAAGTTCAAGACTCAGTAAAAAAAATGCAATTACAAAACTTGAGTCTGTGATGTGAGCCTCCTCTTGCCTGTTAAAGTTTATGTCTCTTTTGTTCGTTGAAGTTCAATGAAATACAAACTAATTTTCTCAAAATACAAGATAAAACTTTTCCTTAAGCGAACACTAAAGCAGATAACATCGACTAATGGGCCTCGCAACAGCCCATATTGGATACCTATTGTGGATCAAAAGCAGCAAATATGAGCGGCCCAAAAAGGAAAAAAAAAATGTAAAAGCACGGGCAATTATGGCGGAATTGGGCCTCAAACTAGTAAACGTTGCAATCTAATGGTTGCCTATACTTGCGTATAATAGCCAACCAATCAGTGCGATCCAGATTAAAGAACTTACGCGTCACTTCCAATCACGGATCACCATGTGGCACAAATAAATTACATTGCATTTTTCCCCTCTTCCTTTATTCAGGTTTCCCGTTTCGCGTAGAAAGTCCGAAACTTGGTGCCCATCTCCGACTCTCTGTTTCTCTCTGAGAAAAGGCAGCAACTTGACAATTGCACCATGGTTCGATTCAACCTGTGCTTTCTTCTAATCCTAGGGTTCTTATTGTCTACGTCGGAGTCGGTTCGGTTCGACCTGGAATCGGGTCAGACCAAGTGCATCGCCGAAGACATAAAGAGCAATTCCATGACGGTGGGCAAGTACAGCGTGGTCAATCCCGACGAGGCCCATCCCATGCCCGATACCCACAAAGTCACCGTTCGGGTAATTTTCTTTTTGCCAAATTTGTTTGTGCTTGTGGGGTTTTGAATTTGATATGACCGCGGTGGTAATTGGGTGAATATTGCTCTTTACTGTATATATAGGTAACTTCGGCATATGGGAATAATTACCATTACGCGGAGCTGGTGGGATCGGGGCAGTTCGCGTTCACGGCGCCGGAGGCGGGAGATTACATGGCGTGCTTCTGGGGGCCTGATCACAACCCCAAGGTCACGATGACAGTGGATTTCGATTGGAGGACTGGTGTGGCGGCCAAGGACTGGTCCAATGTTGCTAAGAAAGGACAAGTTGATGTAAGTTTTTGTTTTTGCTAATTATTCAGTTTCTTTTGTTATGTGATTAGCTCGTTGGTTTTAAGTTTGGTTTTTGGGCAATGAAATTTGAGTTTTTCGCATAGAGGAGTTACTTGTCGGAGAACAGAATTTGTTCCTATTCGTAGTGAACTCAAAAAAAATTGAGCATAGGGAATGTATCTATTAAGGCATATTAATTTGTCAGGATGTAAAGTTGGTCAAATTTATTTTCAGATGGATATGGTGTGACAAATGAATTTGCCCATATAGAGTGAGTAGATTAAAAAGGTGCATACAGGTGATAAGTCACATTGGTTTTTTATTAGGTGAGATTAGATTTTATAAGCGATTTTAGGAACCTCAAATTGCAACTAGTGCAGATGTGGCTAACGTTTTCTCTGTGTCATTACAAATGTTATTAGAGCAACCTAGTAACACTATGTAGCGTTGGGCCACTACATGACGTTGGACTTGATGGGGACGTTAGGGATTTGAGTGGAAGAGATTGTGACAAATGAATTACCCACATTGAGTGGATGGATTATAAAAGTGTTCAAGAGTGAAAAGTCCTACATTGGTTCCTTAGTAGTCCATTTGTAGCAAGGTGGAGGGTGAGGTTGTGGGTTCAACTCCCACTGAGTGTGTGTGTAACTTACATATAAAATATAAGTGATTTTAAGGAGTCCGAATTGTAACTTGATTAGTCCTTTTGAGTGATAACGTGCATGTGACAAGTGCTTTTCCTGGATTGTTACATATAGAGAACCCAATATTTTGAGGAGTCATCTCCTAAGCAAGATTGAAGAATTGTTCTAAATCCATCGAATATGGCAGCTGAGCTATTTGCTTATTGAAGACAATAGTAATAAGCTTATAAATTCTGCCTGCTGGTTATTTATGGTCCCTGATGCAATCTACTATAGGTGCTCCTGAGTATTATCAGCCTAAACAAACAACACCTACACTCATTGTCAATTGGCATTTAAGCCATCCCCAATTATCCAAAAAGGCATCCAAACTTTAAATCCAGCCACAAGTGAGGCCAATTGACACTGAAGGTTGGCAGCCATAAAGAGAGAAAGAAAGAGAGATGAAGGGAGAAGATACAACACCACTGTGGGAATGGGAAATTCTTTGGAGAGCCAAATGGTGGTGATGGCAGTTGAGTCCTTATGCATTCAATGCCAACAAAAAGGATCAAATGGTGGACGTTGGTGCCGATGTAGTCACCATTCTTGGGTCTGAAGTGGACGATCTAGTTGGAGTTGGAGTGAGACTGGAAGCTAGGGTGTGGAGGGTGTAGGGGGGTGTAGGGGGGTGTTGATTGTAGAGAGTCCAAATTCATCCAATGAGTTGCGGAGATGAGGAGGGTGCGCTCGAGGGGAATTAGGTTTGGTGATTGGAGGAAATGGAGGTAGACAAGCTTCGGGAGGAAGAGAGAGCTGGAGAGATTTTGTTTTTTTTTTTCCCCCCCTAGTGGGAAGCCAATGGAAAATGGCTTATTCTTTGCTGCATCCTTTGAAAAAAAAAAAAAAAAGAAGGTATGCTGTTGACCAGCATTTTCTAGTTGCATCAAATACCAGAAAATGTGGAAACCATTTTTCGGAAGACATTTTAGGTTGAAATAAACACAACCTAAAAGCAGTTAAATAAAAATAAGAGAATAGATTGATTCTTTTTCCTGGTGCCTAGGAGATTAGTGTACGAAACACTGATGTGGCTGTTTCCCTAATGTTGCTGATTATAAATATGGTTGAGATGATTGGCTTGCGTATTTATTGAGAACTGGGCGCTCACAACCTAGCTCAGAAAACCTTCTTATACATGTTGCTTGTCCAAAGACATTCTTGCACTAATTTGGGCCTTTGGGTTTCTTTCTTCGGTGATGTCATTATGTAAGTTTGAAACTCATTTTATTTGCTATGTCCACAGAGTTAACTGATTGCTCTTTACACAATATTTATGAATGCAGTCTCTTAATATGAAAAGATCATGCAGATTATTTGTCTTTCTACTATACCATGTTTATTGTTCAAATTGTTAGTTTTCCTGGACAGATCTGGGAATTGGGAGTCAAACGAAATTGGTATTTTTCTTGTCTATCTTGTTAAATAAAGGAAGTCTACTCCTCATAATATTAGTAGTTACCTTTTTGGGAATTACTCCAGAAGTATAGTTCAATTCTATATATTTTTCAAATAATTGCATTCTCATTAAGTGCTTTTTTTTTTTAGTTAATATATATTAAGTTGTGTGATATGCCAAATAACTCTAGCCTTTTGCAAATGTTAGAGCTGAGATATGGAAAACAATTTATGTTGTCTTCATTATTTTATATGCCAGGTCATGGAACTAGAACTGAAGAAGTTATATGATGCTGCTATTTCCATTCAGGAGGAAATGTATTATCTCCGCGAAAGGTAAGGAAACATTAATTTCTTGAATATATCATAGAGAGAGAGAGAGGGAGATTTTTGTTTTTCTTATTTTATCAATGCTGTTTGTGCTTCATGTTTCAGAGAAGATGAAATGCAGGAGCTCAATAGAACAACGAACTCCAGGATGGGCTGGTTTAGTATTCTCTCACTTTTTGTTTGCTTGTCAGTGGCAGGCTTGCAGCTATGGCACTTGAAAACCTTTTTTGAGAAAAAGAAGCTCATTTAATCTTATTCTGGACAATTTTTGAGAATTTTTCTCATTTGTGCTCATGTAACTTATAGCAACGATGTACTCGGATAGAATAATTTTCAGATCGCATTGTTAGATTAAGTGGGGCTTTCAATAATTTGAGTCTTTGTTACAGCGTGCAGAATCTCCTTATGTGTTAATATCTAACTTACATCAATGTTGGAACAAAAAACTTTAATCATCAATTATCTCGTTTCTGTTTAAATTGATGTCTTAGGAGATCTAATTAAAGTTATCTGCATTCGCAAAATCCTATTAAGAACTAGCCGTTTGGTGAGATTATTTTTCACAATGTGACATAAATTACCGCTTCAACTTTTACAAGAAATCATCAGTAGTAACTTTTTCATATTGGTCAATGTTCACAATTCCTGCTATTTGGCAAGCCAAAGTTGCAGAAAATGACCCATAGTGCGTTTTATATAAATAACAGTTTAAAATGATTGGACACCGGAAACACGGTTTTGAAAATTGTTAGCAAACGTGATCTTGTATCCGTAAAGAAACGTGGCAACTCTTGTCAGGGAAGCATGCATGGGTGACACGAGTGGTCGATGTGGGTAGTACAAGCGATGATCCCTATGACACGGGAGAGTTGGGAATATTGTTGACGATTGGCAGTCTTCCCCGTAAAAACCCCATTTGGAGTGGCCTATAAACAACTTGCAGGTAGAAATTTTTTTAGCATTGTGAATAATGGACACTTCTGAATCATCCCATCGTAAATCATGTCTAAAGCAAGATTTGATTGTGTTGCCGAACATTTCAGTTCAAGAAATTTAAACGATATTACCTTGCAATGCAACACGAACGAGTTGAACCATTTCTGGTCTTTGAAGTCCGGATGACTGTAAGTACAACCCGCACAATGAGCTATAGAAGATCCACTCTGATGCCCACCGTCACGAATCTTGGAGAACAGTGTTTCAAGTTCACAATTTGCATCCAGAAAATTGCAAGTGTAAACCATCTTGTTCTTTTTTTAATTTTATTCTTACAATTTTTCTGTTAAAAATTCCTTACCAAAAAATATATACATTATTTAATTAATAATACAAAAAAAAAAAGATGGGTAGAACTGACTCTGTACAAAAAAAAAAAAAAAAACTAGTACATAAAACAAAACCATCTATATCATAAACATCATCTTCAGAATCAACAACTCAAGCCTTTACACAAACGATCTAAGAGCTGAAAAGTGTCATCTAATTGTTCAAAGAGAACAGAGCAGAAACAAATTACAGTCGAAAGTAAAAAGAGAAAAAAAAATCCAGTCAAATGATGAAATGTATTATATATATGTTAATTTGGACAAGACTCTTTGACAGGCTAATTCAGATCAAGATAATACATGATAATCTTAGAAAATCTGGAAATTAATCAACATCATCTACTCAGGTAACGATAAGAATTCGAACAGTCGGTAACCTAGTCATCCCTATTTCTCTTGCAAACTACCAATTGAGTCTATTCGTAATCACATCTGCTCAATTGGGAGTACAGGAGATGACTGGCAGAAAAGGCAAACATATTATCCACGTACTGACCGTAACATAGGTCTTGAATGTTATGTATTGAATAAGTGCCAATGATGGTCAGTCGGTAGATTTTCCTTGATCTTTTCCAGCCTCTTGAGGATTTCCAAGAAAGAGGGTCTTTGGTTCATGTCAGGCGCCCAACACTGCTCAGTTAACCTAGAAACCATTCAATACAAAAAAGATATTAGCAGTTGGACTTTTTCAGCTATGCATATCAAAGATAGATAATTTCCTAAAATGGTTTTAATTCATCTATCAACACAGTGCTGTTTTTCTAAACGATTATAAGTATTCAATATGCCAGAAGTCATCAGCCTAGTTGCATGTGGAACAACATGAATAGTTGTGATTGAATAGCTTACATAAACGTTGAATAGATGGCTAAAATAATGAGAGATGTGTAACAATCTTTTTTTTTTTTTGGCATCCGCCTTGGTAACGGAAAAAAATGAGCATGGCGATGAGAGAATATCAGCAACAATGGTTTCCTCATGTGCAACAAAATCAATCAATGCAAAAGTTAAAGTGCAGATTAGTTAAAGGTGCCACAAGGACGAGAGATGAAAAATAACAAGGAGCAAGGCTGCGAGGAAGATAAGATGGCTGACAATCTTGACAGTATATGTACCTAGACTTCTAAGGGAAGAGAGATCGATAGAGAGAGAGAGAGAGTTCTAAGGGAAGAGAGAGTAGACTTCTAAGGGAAGAGGGATTGAGTTGATTTATTAATGATTATACAGCCGCAGAATTTTGGATCGAATTCATTTCATCATAAATAAAGAAATAGAAAAGGATTCAGTTCATAGGTAGGCCACACAAGCACGAGAAAAGAAGCAACCTTTTAATTGACAGAATTTTAAAAAAACTCACTCTCTCAGTTCATTGGTGTATCCTTTTGAGCGAAACGAAGGCCTGTGCCCTTCAGCCACATATTTTGCTGCTTCATAAGGCTCATAACTTGCAAGTGGTGGGTCCCCTTCAAGCATCTGAACCAGTTGGGAACAAATTAGAACTAATTTCAAAACTTTTACATCTGATCTCAACTCCTTACAGAAACCAGCATTACCTCATACAGTATCATCGCGAAAGAGAAAACATCAACCTTCTTATCATATCTCCTATGCTTGAAAACTTCAGGAGCCATATACCGGTCTTTTGTTTTGTTTAATGCCAGAAAGAAAGAAAAATAATTATTTATTCAGTATTAAAATTCATATCCGCTAAAACAAAATCTATTAGAAACACTCACAACTTCCAGTCTCTCCAGTCATTTTGTAGACATCACGAGTATCCTGAACCTTAATGAGCTTGCTTAGTCCAAAATCTCCAACTTTCAAATGGTCTGCACTGGAATTGACTAGAAGAACATTCCTGAAATTTATAAACAAGATTTCAACAGGTAAATATAAAATGCAATATGGAAGCCACCGACATGTTCTTGATGGTGGAAGCTAGAGAAAAAGAAAGAGAAGGTCCTTCTTCAATTGGTGAAGAAGCATTATATCCTATGAACATTAATCTCCTCATTACAGTGATATATTAAGAGTACTGATTAAAGCGCAACATCAGCGGTTTCCGGTACAACATAAAGAATATGACAACAAATCTGATACAGAATCTACTAACCTTGGTTTTAGGTCCCGGTGAACTATGACATTTGGTTCATTGTGAAGATAAGCCATGCCTCTGCCCACATAAGATTTACAGAAGCCAGATTAGCATAACATTTGAATTCACTGAGACTGCATCTTGCTCCTAGTAAGGACTGTAATAATCGAGTCATGCAAATGCCCTGATCAGATTGCCTAAAATAAGGCATTCCGCAGTATGCAAGTGATTAGATACACACTCTCCATTTTTTGCCTCTTTCCTTCCCTGCAAAGATATCTCTGGAGATCCATCTCTCTCCACACAAAATTATTTCATACAATCTCAAAAAGGTGTGGCTTAAATGAACTTTCCTACTTATGATACAGCAGTAATTTAGAATTGCAGATGTAACAACCAAGAACAGACCTACGGGGTATGGATCTGCATTTTTCTTATAGGTAGGCATAAGAATTAGGGGTACCTTGCGATGTCCAGAGCAAAGTTGATAGCTGTTGAAGGATTAAGTGAACCTTTGTCCTTGAGGTACTGATGAAGATCACCCTAAAATAGCATATGAATGCAACAATTAAGCAAGAGTTTCTCTGCAAGTACATTTTTCAGATCACTAGCAACAATTTCAAGAAACACAATTCACAATATGAAGCATAAAAAATATATGCATGTACTCACCCCTCGTAAATACTCGGTAATTAACATAAGGGGCTTCTTCTCTGTGACAGCTCCAAGAAATTGGACTATATTAGGGTGACGAAGCTTCACTAGCAAATTAACTTCGTGTCTAAAGTCCTGACTGAATCAGGAAGCAAAGAATAGGTAAGCAATTTTCATTTTTTGGTAAATTAGAAACTGAGTCAGAAAGGAAATTTTGATATAGGCAACAAGCACCACATAAATAATTTTCTTAAGCCCTACAGAATGTTTATAAATGGATAGTAAAGATCCCTTCCAATTTCTATAGACTTACCATCTCTCGGAAAAGAATTCTGAGCGAATCATCTAAGAAAAGTATATCTAATCCAAATGAAATATAAATTTCATCCATTACTTTGGTTCTGCTCCCTCTCAACCAGAGCATTTCATAACATATACCACAACCACAACTATACCTTACACCCAACTAATTGAGGGTGGTTACATGGATCCTTTTACGCTAGTTGGCCCTATTTAGGCCATATCTTTATTTGACAATCATGTTTTTTGTTTTTAATTTTTTTTTGTTTTATTTTTTATGTTAAAGCCCCAAAGTCATATGTAAATGTTCATAAGATGTGACAAAAGTTCTACACTGGCTGTCAACCAACCATGAACTCCTCCTTTATCCGGAATTGGGACTAGCCGTGTAAAAAGGATATAACAATAAAGTCGACATACAGAGAGTTGATTCATTATGTAAACTGGAACGAAGACATACACACAGACAGAGAGAACGAGAGAGGGTGAGAGAGAGATATGAAAAGAATACACTATTTCTCCAAAATAATCAGGTTATACAGCCATAATACAACAAATGATTAAAACCTATAGAAAAACGTTATAAGAAAATGGATCTTACATCACCAATCTGTCATCTGAAAGTGATGGAAGAATGCGTTTGATGGCTACAGGTGTTCCACGCCAATAGGCTTTTAAAATCTCACCAAAAGATCCCTGCCAGCATCAGCCATCATCAGTGAAAGCACATCTATATAGATAGATTAAAGCAACACACTGATAGCTGTACACTGACACCCAGATTGTGAGCAGAATATAAATGATTCAAGTTGCAAACTAAATGACAGAACCAACAAGTTAAAGACACGACAGACCAACAGCACGAAACAACTATGCGAAAGTGCTGAGTAAAGATGAATTATTTTAGCCTAAGGGGAACTACCCTCTCTTACAAAGATCAATTTCAGAGATACTATGTATTCTATTTCTCTCAATAATTATCTCAGCACCTTACCTAGCCAGGGGAAATGAAGTATAGGTGTAGGTGGCATACTTTCAATGGGAATGAAATCATGTGATAACTGGTAATATGATCCCCAAGAACAAATACCACACACCAAAGGCAGAATGTATAACTTCTAAAACAAAAATTAAATTCTGGCTGCAGCAAAATAATAGACAGAAAAATCCTAGTCACAGTATTTGAATAGCATCATCAGACTCGCTTATTAAAACATTCAAACAAGAAATTTTATAAATCATAGTGACTACTTGGCACAGTTTGCATGACTTGCCCCCATAGTGTTTGTTCATTACTAATTTAAAGAAAACTAGAGTCAGACCTTGCCGATAATAGCCGAGTTTGAGAAGTCCAGCTCAGAAGGTTCAATTTCCCAGTCACACTTGTTTGGCAGAGGGGGTGGAACAGGCTTTGGTTCAAAATGGCTTCCATTTTGGCCCTGCAAAATGCATAATCAAACTTAGAGCCTGCAAAAGCAAATAAAACAAAAAATCCACAGAATATGAATGTTACGAGTCTCATATACCTAGCATTGATATGATGCCAATTTGAAGGCATGTGATGCTAGAACATTAAGAACAAACAAGAAAGGTGCATTTCCATGTTGGAGCAAACTGGTCATATGTGACTTGTAAATTGTTTCCACGTTTCATATGTATTAAAATAGAATGATTAAATTATATGGTTAAAAGACTCAAAAATCTAGTCCAAAGGAGTTGAAGGGTGGAATAACCAAAATTCATTTCAGATACGGTACAAATAGAATCCGATCCCCCTTCTCATTTCATTTTATGAGGAAACACAAGTTCACGTATCGAAATTGAAGCTCCACTAACATATATTACCTTGCCATGTTATCCAACTTTCTTTAGCACCTTGCCATGTTATCCAACTTCTAATTGACAACTAGTAAAACATAGAAAAGACAAGCATCATAAGGGTTTACAACCATACCGTTTTCATGGGCAGGACCCCTTATAGGAGTTTTGAATGATATGTTTTCCAGAAAGAGCAGGGAACTCACAGTTGTGAAGGAAACTCCAAATCAACCATAGTATTTGAAGGTTCACTGACAACCACCACTACATATTATCACACATTCATTTTGGCAAAAGACGACTTGGTCGGTCCAAAGTCTAATTATTGTGGGCCAAATACCAAAACATAGTCCCTCTAGCCATAAGCAAACCTATGTTCTTTCCCTCCTCTCTCTCTCTCTCTCTTTTTACCAAAAATCATATATTAACGCACAAATCAAACCCTCCCATTATTTGTGATGAAGGTATGATGATGTTGTCCCCAAGGGGATAGCCCAACTAGCTGGAGACTACGTTTCATGAAGCGGAGGTCACTAGTTCGAATACTTATCCCCCATTTTCCTCCCCTTATGCAGACATGTAAAAAAGAAAAAAGAAAAATATATGATGATATAACCACACTACAAAGGGCTAGTGGAAGCTAAAATCCACAAAACTTATGACCTCAATTTATCCTTGATGGCAATAAAAGGCAACAGACCACAAGTTTCCAGCAACACACATCTGAAGAAACTAGTGCTAAAACTTACTGTTTTCTCTTCCTGAAAGAAAGTTCTTAAGACTGAGCTAGTTCCTTAAAAAGCAGAATTTGCTATCCCATCAATCAAAGTCCAGGAAAAGAGAGAGAGAGAGAGGACAATATACTTACGTACGACAAGCCACCATATGATTTCAACAGTTCAATCATGCTGTGCTTTTTAGCTCCTTCAGCATCAGCTAGAGGCTGTCATGAGGGAAACTCCAGATAATTATTCATCTGAGGGAAATTCCAGATTAAATACTTATAAATAAAATAAAATAAATAAATAAGTCCCATATTGAGTAAAAAGAATCCCTTTTCCTGATAATGCATATCATACCATTGCATTTAAATTCCAGATTTGCAAGTGTAATGGAATTTAAGATAATAGCTACGTGACGTAGCAGCGATTTGTTTCATCCTATTTCTTTAGAAAAACACAAAAACTATATAACATGCTGCTTCATCCATTCAACCCAAGTTAACAAACGACGTCAATGAAAATCAACTTGCAAGTTCATGTTCACAAATACCGATATAGAAATGTGTTATTTTAGACTTAGGCACAGTTTATTCACTTGCAGTTCCACCAGACATTGCACTTCCATTTTTACATTCGCAAGCAAATTCATGCATTAGAAACTTTGTATGACCTCACGCTTACTCCCTCATTCAACTCCACACTCATTGACCGAAGCTTATCCACAATCATTCGCGTATTTTGCAACAGTTTTACTGTTCCATTCGCAGAAAATTACAATTTGAATAGGCTCCTCTCTTATAACTACAAGAGTTTATTTGACATATCATAGAAAATTAAACATCGAATTCAATTAAACAACAAACTAATATAGAGGAGGAAAAAGAAAGCAGTAAATTGGCGAACGAATTACGGTGTTCTTCCAGCGATCCTGAGCGTTGACGTCGGCGCCAGAGTCGATCAGGCACTTGGCGACGTCGATCCAGCCGTGGAGGGAGGCCACATGGAGCGGAGTACGGTTGTCGTAGTCTCTGGCGTGGACCAGGGACCGATCTTCCTCTAGAAGCTTGCGGACCGCAACTGCGTCGTTCTGGTGGGCGTGCCAGAGGATCAGCGAGGTCCGGCTCACCCTCGCCTTCTCCTTCTGCTTCTCCTTGTCCGACGTTGAGCCTCCCTTACTTCCGGGGTTCTCGCCGCCGGAGCACGAATCCGAGCTCATCACCAGCGATTGGATCGGATCGGATCAACTAGATTTGATTGTGATTGGCTGCTTTGCGCGAGATTTTGTGCAGCAGCTTAGCTGTGTGACTTGGCGAATTTTGGAATCTGTTTTTAGCTTTAGCAAAAGTGGGAAATGAATTGGAGAGAGAGAGCTGGGGCGCTGTAGCCTGTAGGTCTAATGTCAGTTTTATCACTTTTATGTCCGTTAGTCCGGTTTTACTTTTTCAACAGAATGTGATTCTCTCTCCGACTTTCTTCGTGCCTTCGACAGTGTGAGTGTGTGAATAGCGTGCCTACTTTCTATTACTTTCTTCTCTCTCTCTTTATTTCATTTTCTTTTGCGATTGCTTTAATCTTTACTTTATATTTGGATTTCCTAAGCTTACCGACATGCGAACGGGTCGAGATTGATTTTTTTAATACAATTATTATTATTATTATTATTATTTTCATGTCCACAAAAAAAAAAAAAGAGAAATAGGAATTCATTTAAGTCCCAAATCTGCATCATGTGTCTAAAGTTTTATACATTATGAATAGCACTGTAAAGTTTGAAAGACTATCACTTTTATGAATAGCACTGTAAAGTTTGAAAGACTATCAAATTCACGTTCGAAGATGCATATCGAACTTGATCATGTTGGCTCCACATGGATGTTCTTCGGCTTGTTAGCGACATGTGGAACTAATCTATCATGGCCTTCGAAGATAAAAACAAAATATATAAATTTTATGTGGGTTGTATAATTCCTTTTATTTTTCCTTGAGCATTTGAGTTGTATAATTTACTTACAAATGAATACATACTATAGATCCAGCTAAAAAAACTTGGTTTACAATATTTAGTTCCAACCCTCAGCATTGGTAGCACAATTTCATGAACATATTCTTCCAATTACAGGAGCTTCATGCCAAATCCTCGGTGTCTTCAAGAGACCGCTTCCGGGCCCTCAGGTTGAGCTCGAGGCTTTGAGGTAGAGGAGGTGTCCTTCCTCGACGGAACAGAACTGCAAGCGCCCTCATTTTCTGGCAAAGATCAAATACCTGTAGATAATTTTAGAAATTCTTATTATAAAGACTCATTTTTATATACTGAGCAAGTGAGCGACATCTTTTAGATTGCTCTGTTTCTTACTGATGAGGCTTCTATCTCTGCAACACCTTCACAACCTTTACCTCCGCCTTGCAGCAAGTCGCAATACTTTGCAGCTTCATTTTCATCTTCAAATACCTGCAACGATAATGAAGTTTCTGATTTTTTGCAACCAGAGATCAAATCAGAGAGAATGCAAAAGATCTAGGCCTGCATTGAACTATTCCCGCAGGAAAGTACCATGGAAAGCGGTGATTAGAGTGTTTAAAGCTTCTTGTTTTAAGGGGTCCTGGCGGGTAAGCAAGCGGATAATTAGAGCACATGAACTGTAAATTTGTTGTTCAACAAACATAGGGTTCTTGCTCATGTATTTGCATTCACAAAAATTGCTTCCAACACCACAAATATGGGAAAACCAAGCTTAACCACTTACTAGCACTCCCTCCCTAATATCCTCCACAAGCATCTGAAACTTTGTCCCAGTTCTCGATTGTTTAGTTTGATTTCCAATTCCAGACCTCAACTTTCCCCCCTTAGAAAACAGTAACCCAAGCTCCCTTTCAACTTCACTGTCACAGAAAGAACAAACAAATTGATCTGGTGCAACAGTAACAATTATCCAAAAGAAAGTTGGAACATTATTGAACCAAATGAGACCTGCGATTTCTTCGGGTTTTCATTGTGCACAATTGGTTTTCCCTGTGGGTGAGTACATAGACAGGCTTTGAAGTTTCTCTCCATGGGTTGGCCTCCAGTACTGTACCAGAATAAAAATGATAGAAAATGAGAAGCATTTTACATGAACAAAAAAAAAAAAAAGGGCATTATATAAGAACAGAACACCAAGCCTAGCAGAAATAAAGCATATCACATCATATACTGATGTAACAATTTTGAACAATGAATGATCAGCAACACTCGGAATACTCAAATAAGAAATACAAATGGACCCTGCATTCTAAACTAGAGAGAGAGAGAGAGAGAGACAGCAATATCACTAATAATGATATTTCTCAACCACAATGATAGAATGGTTAAGAGACAAAAAAAGATGCAAATGTGTTTTAAGTAAATAGTTTACTCTTAAGCCTCATATATCAGACAGTTGGTGATGGCCAATATACTAACACTCCAAAAAAAAATGTATTAAAGATGGTAGTAAATGAAGTAGAAAAAGCTCCATTCAGCTGAGGCCAAAGAAGTTTGGTGAGGCTTAGACAATGATTAGAATGAAAGGATATAATAGACGATGATTCAATCTAATTGCAAATATATGGAAATGTCAAAATCCACATGTCATAATTGATATCATGCCAAGTGGAAGGCACGTGATGCTAGAGTGAGATTTATTTGAACTGCCTTCACCTTTTTTAAAAAATTTTTTTTTTCTTCATATTTTTCAATAAGTAATTGGCTGGGGAGGGGAAGAAAAAATTCAAACTAATTACCCCCACTTCATGAGGTGTCATCCCTAGCTGATTGAGTTGCCATTTGGGGTGCTATTTTTCTCTTTTTAGGTCAGGATGGATGAACTGTCCACCCACCAGCACAGCTCTGCAGCAAGGGCGAAGGTATGGGGGGGCCAAATAGGATCATGACCCCCTAAATAATAGGGGGAAAAAAAGGCTAATAGAAACCTATAACAGTTTCCCAATGGTGGCCCCCAAAAATCCCAACCCAACCTTGGTTAGACCCAAGATCTGAGAAAAAAATAAGTTTATAGGCATATTTGGCACTTTCTCAATGGTAGCCCTAAAAAATATCTGTGTCTAGCAGCCCATCCCAATCCCAAAAACAAAACCCAAGCCATGCCTCCCTTTTCTCTCTACTTTTCCTTTTATCTTTCATGATTTTCAACCGTCAAAAGTCACAATAAAGGGCAAAGAAAACCCATCTTGCTGACCAAAGTTGTGCCTAGCTGCCTCTCAAACCAGAGAGAACAATCTCTTCATTATTGTAAGCTCCCAGTCTTAACACTTTTTCTTTGGTTTTTTTTTAGAGAATATGAATGACTAAGAAATAAGAAAAGATTTCCTACATCTTTTTCACATTTAAAAAAATGTTTCTCCTTTTTTTTTTTAATTGTGTGGATTTGCTTGAATTTAACCTTTTGACACATCTTTTTTTACTTATGATTGAGGTTCTATAACCTCTTTTAGCAGGATTGGCACAAATTGCCAGATTTTTTTTTTTTTTTTTTTTTGTAGGCACAAATTGAAAGAACTTGCTAACATGAAGTAGCTGCAAAAACTTTGAATTACTAAAGGCATGCCTTGCATTCTGTGCAAATATTAAAAGAACATTACTTTTTTGGAATATTGAAAGTTGATTGAATTAGCATTCAGCATTACTTTTGTGTTATGATGATTGCTTAGCTAATTATATGAAATTTGTGTAAGAGTTTGAAGGTTTAGTCATAAGTCAACTAATAAAAATCGATAAAAATAAATAATTATGCCCTAATTGTAAAGTTATTTTTGTGCATGTCAAGATCATATAAATCACACTAAAAAGCAGAGACACAATGCTGTGATGAGCAACCGCTATAATTAAAACTTAAAAGCAACAAAGAAAAAGGAACAGTTGGAAGCAATACCATCATAGCTGCTGCTATCGAAGGTCTGGTGGAGGTGTCTACGCATGTCGTAGGCACGCGACGACACCCGCTTCACGAACTCATCCGAAGTGCCGGGAATGGTCCCGTCCAGGTGAAGCGCCCTCTCCACCTCCTCTCTTCCGTCATCTTCTTCTTCCGACGCTGCGCCTCTCGAATTACAAGAAACTTCAAGAACTCTCCTTCTGGAAGGGTCCATAGAGTATCGGACACCGAACAGAGAAGAAGAGAGACGAGGAACGCGATGGGTGCCCAGAGACAACACGGCGAGTCGCCGCCGCCGGCGTAGGCGGTGGGGGTCACTGCTGGGGGGGAGAATTATGGAGGGCGAAACTGAAGAGAGAGAATCCATGGGTGATGGTTTGCCCTTTCCTTTGGGTTTGGTTGAGCTTTTTCTCTGGGTAGGCGGGTTTTGTTACTTTTGTATACGGCACATGAGTTTGGAAGAATTTCTCGCCGTGACGGACTGTGTATCTGTAACTTATGGGGTCTGGTGGCGTCCGTGAATCTCGCGAATCTGCCGATATTTTTCGCTCGTCTGTGGTGGGTCCGGCGGAGTTGCTTCTGTGAGGCCGACGGGTCAAATTCGGAGCCTTATAAACGTGCGAGCGAGAACTAGGACCGGTAAATAAACAGTATTTGAACAAATTTTAAGATTAGTTTATTAAATAATTAAAAAAAAACTCGTATAATTATTGTATTATTTTTAACTTGTAATAAGAACATTTTAAATATTTAAGAAGATGGACAAAAAAAAAAAAAAATCTCTTTGTATAATGAACGTGTATATACATATTATTAAGATTCAAATTAATTTATCTAATTGATTTAAATAATAAAATCTTAACAATAATATATATATATATATATATATATATATATGAAAAAACAATTAAGCAATTAGAATAAATAAACAGAGTTTTTTTTTTTTTTTTTTTAACAGATGATTTAGTTCGGTAATAAATTCAAGTTTTACTCCTGTTCAAAAACAAAAGTAAACAATAGTTCGGTAATAAATTCAAGTTTTACTCGTGTTCAAAAACAAAAGTAAGCAAACCAAGCTTCTCGACTACGAGTAGAAGATGGAGGGCACCAATAGCCTTGGTAGTCTAGTGGTATCTCCTTCTAGAGATTAAAGTCTAGGGTAGAGTCTCACTGATAATGGGACTTGTGGGATAAAAGATTCTTCAATCGTTTGTCAAGAAAAAAAGTCTAGATAGCAGCCACGACAGCCTTGAAAAATAGAGTTGCCCCTCAAAAATGTTGTTAACGACGACATGAGACATAAAACATAACAAAAGATGCCGTCTTTGCTGAGTTCTACACCCAATGTAATCAATACAGCATCATTTTTGCAATTTGAGAGTAAATAATTACCACAATGAAATAAAAATATTACCTAGAAGTAAAGAATGATAAGAAAAGGGAAACAAAAATTTGGTAGGAAACCCCTGTCAATTAACTTCAAGGATCCAGAATTCAGAACGGCAACAAACAGCAAAATAGTAAAAATATTGATGGTCTTTTCACTTGGTTTGTAACCGAAGCATATGGTAGCAGAAACATAATGTAAGGGTAAAGCTACCCCAAGTATGATATAATTATTAAAGCATTCAATGCAGATAAATTGTACATGTTTGATGAGTCTATCTATATACAAGCAAGCAGATACTGCAATGGCAAGTCTCATCTGTACCCGAAACAACGTCAAGTATAGGTTAATGATGAGAAAGCTTATAAAATAGAATAAAGATGATTGCAACAATAAGAACTCCGACAACTGAGCCGATGATCCATTTGTTCCTGGACATCCTACGCGACATGGCAGTTAAAACTTTTTTACTCTTGTCGATGGCATCATCTACTCCATGAAGCTGCGAAAGA
This sequence comes from Corylus avellana, assembly GCF_901000735.1. Classification (NCBI taxonomy): domain Eukaryota; kingdom Viridiplantae; phylum Streptophyta; class Magnoliopsida; order Fagales; family Betulaceae; genus Corylus; species Corylus avellana. Next base: position 31,857,974 of record NC_081544.1, on the reverse strand, counting down.
AATATAATCATCAGTCAACAAATTTACTCACTGCTGCTGCATCATACACATGTTTTTGTGTACTTGGCACTACAACAAGAATGATTACAAATAAACCCGTGCTTTGATCCTTTGGAGTAGGTAATTGTATACAAGAGAGACTTGCTAATCGAGTCCAATTGGCATACAGGGAAGCCAGGAGAAGTCAAGCTTGAGTCATAATGAACCACAATTAGAAACAAAACATCAAGTAAACAACATACCTTTTTATGGGAATGTAGTAGAGTCTCACGCTGTTGTTGCAAATCTTCTAGGATTGAGACACCAAGCTCTTCGGTCTCCAGCACGGTTCTTCTACTCTCCATAATTTTGTCACTTGACTGATTCAATCTCTCTACTGACATTGCCATTCTCGCTCCTTGATCAGCAGAAGCCTATATATCATCCATAAATGACTAAAATATTTTTTTACCAAAGTTATGGAATATAAACCATCTACGTCAAGCCTTTTTGCATTCAAATTGTATCTTATTCTAGGAAATCAGGGGAGAGAGAGAGAGAGAGAGAGAGAAAGAGATTAAACCTATATGCATTCAAATCGTAACATGAGAAATCTGAACCTATATGCATTCAGATTGTAACCTGAGAAATCTCGGGAAGACACTTTCACACTATTAAATCCATGTTACCTTCTGAGATTCGATAAAGTAAGGGTGTGCCTTCCACAGCCTACTGGAGAATAGGACCAAGCATTGTAAACAAGGATTCAAAACAGAGATTTTTTTAAACCAATAATATGAAAAACATAAACGGAGATATCTTAAAAGCATTCTGCTCATTCCAAACAAAAATGTCTACTCCATTATCTAAAAAAAATGGAAAAGATGCTGTCCCAGCGATACTTAAAAACCTAAACTCAATTTTATCTTAAACATTTGTAAATGAAATAACTTTTTGGCACTGAAATAAATTACACTTCTACAGCAAATTATTAAGAAGACACAACAGTAGATAGAGTTCCACAAAGTTACATCAAGCGATCATCATCTTCGATGAGCTCCAATTAAAGTCACGACTCTCTAACCAAGAGAAAATAACTTTCTTAAAATAACAAATAGTTTGTGCAAATTTAGAACAACGGAAGAGTGAGAGAACAATATGATCCAAACATACCGTATGCACATTTGCCATTCCAGACTCCAACAACTCTTCACGGGAAGCCTGATCAGCATTAGGTGATGATATTCTTTTAAATTCCCTTTTCAACTTATTTAGATCCGATTTGTATTCCCTTAACTTTGCAAGCATCATAGCCTTTGCACTTGGCTGCAGACTTCTTGCCTCGAGGTCCATTTTTCGAATCTGACTTGAAGAAAAAAAGAAGTTACATGAATGAATTTGGGAAATCCGGCAAGGAAATAAAACTGATATTTTCTACACAGTACCAAAACATCAGCATCATCCACTGCAGCTTTAATCTCAGAAATCTTCTGCTGCTTCTGCTCTGCACACATGGTAACGCAAAAATGGTTCCCAGTTCATAAAATCTTAAGCAACAGAATGGATAATTTGCATTTCCCAATCCTAAAAATGATTACAAGCCCCATTCTCCCACCTCGGATTAAATGATGTTACTAAGCAGTAAGCATACTGTAAAGCCTGACAAGCAAATTTTTCATCCTCAATCATCCAAGTAGATACACCATCTGACATAGCTATACCAGATCAAAATGATAATAGCACCTGCTAAATATTGCCTGGTGCGATTGCATCTCCATAACTCAGTCAGTGAAGCATCAGTTTCTTAGTTTAAAACCGATTGAAATGCCATATATTAGTGAGGCTGATATTCATATACATAGGGGCTTATCAATTATCAAATCCCACGTCCTTGGTGTGAGTGCTTTACTGCTTTATGCGAGAAATCAAGAATGGTTTGGGCATCTTATATTGGAGATGCTACGTGGGTTCATTTGATACTATACTATCCCATTAATGAGCAGAAAATTAGAAACCCACAATAATCAACTATCACCATAGATTTTTTTATTTTTTTTTTAAAAAAAAGGTTTTGGAAAGCAAAAACTTGAAAAGAAAAAAATCATATAAACGGTTAAGCAAAAACGTTTTAGCAATCAACCGGTCCAAACAAGAGCCAAAAGTAGAGCAAATACAATGATTCACTCTAAGAGAACCGTACTATGGCAAACATTTCAAATAGTACATAACATGAAAATTGGCATAGTTGATTCAAAGAGGGGAGAAGTTGGGTATTACCTCCAGCAGGAAGAGGACCAGCCGAGCTACATTTTCGGGAGAGATTCACAGAGAGCTCGCAGTACTGGCGCTCGTACCCTTCGAATACCTGACTCATCTCTTTCTCAAAGCCTCCTATGCAACCCTCTTCATATACAGAAAGATCAAAACCCTAGTTCTACCTGAACCGAATAAATTTAGAAGAAAAAATCGTCAAAATTGAAGATGTGAGAAAACCATAGATCTACCTTTGATTGAAGATCGATCGGTCCCTTGACTATCTGGAGGGGAATGTTCTCGTTTCGCTGAAGTTTAGTTGCAAGTATTGTTTGCTTTCATAGGAAGGGATCTGGATGTAAAAACCGATACTTACCAACGGTAAAATTCACGTTACGTCCAATTGGGACAGCCAATAGTCTCTCTCGTCTGTTCGCGGAGTAACTTGGCGGTAGATTTTTTTTTATTTATTCTTTTGTCGTTTCTATTTTTTATTAATAAGATACTAAGATGTTCCCCAACCAATAATTTATTTATCTTTCTATCATCACATGATTCACATGCCTTTTTACCAGCTTTCGTTAAAAATATCTAATAATTATTAAATCGGCATAATAAAATAAAAATATACTATATAACATTAATCTTTGTAAACAGAGACATCCGTGTCCGTTAACCTTTCCGTCAAACTAGTGATGGAAAGCTACTTATGTAAGGTCCAGAATATTTTTAACAAACAAAATACCATATTTAAAAAAAATATATATATATATATATATATATAGAGGAAAATGTTAAGATCAAAACATAAATCTAACTTATGGTCAACTTCTCTCCTATGTATCATTTAAAAAAAAAAAAAAATTGATAGAGAAGATTTTGAAATTCTGAAAATTTAGGAAAAAATACAATTTGTTTGGTTTAAAATTCAAAATTTTTTTTATACGTAGGAGAGAAGTTGGCCATGAGTTGAATTTGTGTTATGTCCGTATCAAACCTCATATATATATATACCAAATAAAATGGGCTCCATAAACCAATGGCCAGTAGTTCAATGGTCCAAAAAAAATTTCAAGTAGTCAAGAGCTGGATCAAACTATGGCTCAGTTGAACTTAAAGGAGCGCCTACAGTTAAAAAAGGGTTGTGCCTCAATTGGGTCAGAAGGTTTCGAACTTTTGGAGATCGAGAGATTTGTGATGGCTTGTTCCTTTATCCTAAGGGCTTCAGAAGAAGATGATGGGCTTTCAAGTACACGATAAAGAATAGAGATGGATTCAGCAGGGGTTTTGGCTTCTAGAGCCTGAGCAATTGAATCAATTGTTGCTGGCTGCTGGGAGATATGATGAAGAAATAGTTGATGGTTCAAAATAACCAAGTCCTGCAAAATGAAAATAACCCATCGAAAAACAAAAATCGCCTTGGGCCGGCAGTTCATCAAACAAAAAAATAGTGGCCCTTTTAGTATGCGGAAATTAGGAGGCCGAAGTGGTTTCAAGCTATTTTGGCAAACAGAACCAACCTCTATATCTATGAGCCTCTCTCTATTCTCTGTTTTTTGAGGAAGTTTGTTAGGAATGAAAACAATTCCAAAAACTCAAACCTTAAGCATTGTGCATTACAATTACGGAGAACTATAAATTTTATCGAATAATTCATGCAAGGTAAAACCCTAGATCCAGATAAGACAAGGCACCTCAAATCTCGTCTAGAAAAGAATCCAAAAACCAATCTATACTAAAAAAATAACCGATCTATAACGCAGAACAAATGCATCAACCAACAACAATGATAACAATATATCGGCGAAGATGAGTGTTTTACCTCGGCGGAAGGATGGAAGTCGCCGAGGGAGAGATGCGATTAAAAGTATGATACACAAGGCCATATATGTATTTATATATATGATATTTTTATTTTGGTCCTTCAAATTGGGTTTCCTAGTCGCCCGGTAAAAAGTTTCATATGAGACCGACTTACTCTAATAAATGGCGGGATAGATATTTAAATAGATAAGTCCCATATAAGACTACAATTCTTGAAGCTATTGGCTTTGATCCCTGCTAATTATGAGGGCACATAAAAAAGGATACATACCAAAACTTTTATTTATTTTTTATCTTAAGTCAAAGTACTTTTCATCTTGAAGCTATAGAGGCATGAATCCCATTGGATTTGTCAGGTCTTTTTGCTTTTTTATGACAGAGTATCCTTATGACAAGGTAACTTCGTACACTTACTATAAAAAAATATGAGGTAATTACCTTTTGCCCCCATGAACTACAGCGCCTTTATACTTTCTTTTCATGAACTACCAATTATGACATCTGACCCCATTAAATTACCATCATATCTTATGACAAAAAGCCCCCTCTGTCAGTCAAAAGGGTTAAAATTGACTGTCAACGGTCATGTGCAAGTTATGTGCCATTTTAAATTTTTTTCTTTCACTTTTGCCCTCACTTCAAACCGAGAAAGTGATGCTTATACCCTCCTAAACCCTAATCCATCACATGAAAACAATTTAAAATGAGGGTAAAAGTGGAAGAAAAAAAAATTAAAATGGCACATGACTTGCACATGACCGTTGACAGTCAATTTTAACCCATTTGACTGACAGAATGTGATTTTTTGTCATAAGATGATAGTTTGATGGGGTCAAATGTCATAGTTGGTAGTTCATAGGGGGAAAGTGTCAAGGGATTTTTTGTCATAAAATGATAATTTGATGGTGTCAGGTGTCATAGTAGTAGTTCATGGGAGCAAAAGGTAATTACCCCAAAAAATAAACTCTGAATGGGCTCATATAAATGGGTAAAACTCAAGATAGTTCTAAAAAATTGTTTGCATCCATAAAATTCAACTCTTAAACTAGATCAAGGTTTTGTTTGTTAAAGCATTTTTTTTTTAGACACTACAATGTAGATTGACGTGAATAAAAGTAAGAATGTTTGTTATAAAAAGTGTAAAAATTTTGTTTTGTAAGTTTTTTTTTTTTTTTTTTGAATAAAAATAAGAATATTTGTTTTAAAAAATGAATGATGTGAATCAGTGATAAAAAGAGTAAAATAAGTGAACAAGTTTTGATGTTAATTTTTTTTAGAAAAATGATGCATGAACACCTCGATGCCACCCACTCCAACGCCTTCAACCTTAAAGTGTCGAGCTCTTAGTCTTGCGAAACTCCGGCAGATGAAAAACAATCGAAGTGCATCGCAATGGCAAGCATGTTAGAGGTAATGATTAATAATTGCCAACGTAATAGAAAATGAACTCTTGGGGTTCCCAAGCCATGTGCGGATCGAAGACCAAATAAAATAATTGTTGAACTTGAATCTGAATCCACCACAAAATTAAACACCCCAGCACGTCTTTCTCCATTACTCCAGATTCAAACAACTACCGACGTTAAGCTTCGCCGTCAAACTTTACCCAACCCCACCATTGCCATGGCATGCCTTGGTGGAGCTTCTACGCTTCTCGGCATAGCTCGCGCCTGTCATGTCAAAAAGACCTTCAACACCCTCCTCAAGCTCACTCTACTCTGCGCGTGCATAACCGTACTCGTCCTCCGCGGCACCATCGGCACTACCGGCAACCCCAACTTCACTCAAACACACGCTCTGGGACCCAGAATCTCAAACTGGGACGAACAGAGGAAAAATTGGCTCGTGAAAAACCCGGAATTTCCCAGTCACGTGGACGGGAAAGCTCGGGTTTTGTTGGTAACCGGGTCGCCTCCCGGGCCTTGTGATACCCAAATAGGAGATCACTATCTTTTGAAGTTTATAAAGAATAAGATCGATTATTGTAGGATTCACGGCATTGATATTGTGTACAATATGGCTCTTTTGGACGAGGAGCTTTCTGGGTGCTGGGCAAAACTCCCGTTGATTCGGCGGCTGATGCTGTTTCACCCAGAGGTGGAGTGGATATGGTGGATGGACAGCGACGCTCTGTTTACAGATATGATTTTTGAGATTCCATTTTTCAAGTACGATAATTATAATTTGGTTCTTCATGGTTTGCCGGAGTTGTTTAACCAGAAATCGCGGGTCGCTTTGAACACGGGGAGTTTTCTGTTGCGGAATTGCCGGTGGTCGTTGGATTTGCTGAATGCTTGGGCGGCTATGGGTCCGAAGGGGCGTATTCGGGAAAAGGCAGGGGAGATTTTGACGGCTTATTTGAAGGGAAGGCCTGCGTTGGAGGCGGATGATCAATCTGCATTGACGTATTTGCTGAGTTCAAAGAAGGAAAAATTGATGGGGAAAGTGTATTTAGAGAGCTCGTACTACTTGCATGAGAAAATGATGGAGAAATATGATCAGCCTCTAATGGGTGACGAGAGGTGGCCGTTTGTGACGCACTTTGTGGGTTGCAGGCCTTGCGGGAGCCACGCCGACTATGCGGTGGAGAAGTGCTTGAGAAGCATGGAGAGGGCATTCAATTTTGCAGACAACCAGGTGCTCAGGTTATATGGGTTTGAGCATAGGGGGCTGCTGCGACGAAGCGTCAAGAGGATCAGGAATGAGACAACTGCTCCTCTGGAATTTGTAGACCAGTGGATGGAAACTTTGGGTGACCCATTGTTCTAGTTGGTTTTTCACAATATGAGAGTCATGTAATGTGAATTTGGCATGTCAATGCTGATTCCAATCACAAAATCGAAAATTGTTTGTATTTTATGAATGTTTTGCATTTTTAGTTGTTTGTTACTTAATGTATTTATCTTGAGAACTTAAAACAAAAATATATATTGGAAAGGTGGCTCCCTTTTTTTCTTTTTTCCCTTAATTTCTTTAAGGGGTAATTACATTTTCTCCCTTCAATTATAACGCATTGTCACTTTGCCCCATTGAACTGACAACCCTACTTCCCGACCTCATCAACTACAACACATTGTCACTTTGCCCCCTGACAACCCTACTGCCTGACTCCATCAAATTACCATTTTGTGCCCAAAACCCCATTCCGTCAGTCAAAGGCGTTAACTCAGACGATCAACCTGTCACTTTGCTCCTATGAACTATAACGTATTGTTACTTTGCCCCCTTTAACTACAATGCATTGTCACTTTGACCGTCTGAGTTAACGCATTTGATTGACGGAATGGTATTTTGAGTACAAAATGATAATTTGATAGGATCGAGTAATAAGGTTGTCAGTTCATGAGGGCAAAATGACAATGCGTTATAGTTAATGAAGAGAAAATGTAATTACCTTTCTTTTTTTTTTTAATTTTGTCTTTGTAAAATATATATATATATATCTTGAAATTAGACTCTAATGTAGGCTACTTTACAAGCATATAGTTCTTTTAAAATGGTCATATCTTATGATTTCAATATGGAATGAAACAATTTTAGTGGAGTTAAAAAGCTTATTCAAAGGGCTACCAAAGTCATATTTTATAAAAATAATAATAATAATAATAATTGGTTAAACAGGATTGTTAATAGAAATTCAATAATTTGATTCAAAAAGCTCATACATCTCAACCTAGGTGATGCTTCAAGTTCGATATTAAAACACGTTGTTAAATTACCAGTTATCTCAAAATAAGTGAGATAAATTTAATCGTTTAATCATTACTTTAAATTTAATTTAAATGGAAGATGATTTGACGGAGTCAAGGTTCAATTCCGGATTGAATCTTTAGTTATGATATCATGTTAAATTATCAGATATCCCAAAAGTTTAAACTAATAAAAAAATATAAATTTAATCATTTAATCATGACTTTAACATACATCCCTTCAACTTTCTTAAAGTTAATAATCCCTCCTATCGGTTGTCCAATAAGACTTACAGAACTTTTGAAGGGAAAAATATCTTGGTTTTTTTTCTTTCTTCATGATGTTGTCATTTTTTAAAGTCATATGATTTGATGTTTTATTACTTAAAAGGAACAAGATTTACTTAAAAAAAAAAACAGCCATCCGCATATCAATACCACACAACAGCAGAACAAGGCAAACAAGGTTGTCTTTCTTTCCCCAATAGCATTCAAGAATCAACAGTTTGTGACCATCGGTAACCGTTAACAGATGATACAACTCACTGGCTCACTGCATCTTCTTGTTCTTGGCCTTCGTTTGTATCTGAGGCTGTGTTCTTAATCGTTCTCCAAGAGTCCAACCCAAAGAAATTGGTTATTATATTCGTATTAATTTTTGCATTACCAAAAAATGACTAATTTAGATGCCCTAATTAAAACCAAAAGCCAAGGTGGCATGAGTAAGCAAGATTAAATAAATAAAAACAAAGTTGATGGTACCAATCCCCATTGGATTGGGGCTTATAAAATCCCATGGAATTTACAATCATACATCTGATCTCTACCCATTTGTCAATATTTAATTTATCAAGTCTAGACCTTTACTCGCCACTTGTCAGAATCTCCACCGTTGCCTGTATTTTCCTAATAAGAAAATAAACTGAAACAATGATTTTCTTACCAGGACCTCGTCGGTGCTTCCCTGTCGGTGACGCCTCCTCCCATGGAAGATGGACCCATACCTCTCGCACAAACTCAAACATCCCCCCACGTCTTCTCCCCATTGCAATGAAATCATTAGTTAAATCCCAATCTAACTAAACAAGCGAACCATTAGTTAAATCCCAATCTAGACAAGCGAGAGAGAGACAGAGAGATGGGCCATGACGCATTCTCGCCCCTGAAACGAGGCTCAGCCGCTGGCCTCCCTACTAGCACTATTACGACGACAACAACCAGGGGCCGTACGACGGCGTCGCGTGGCAAGCAGATCAAGAGGACCTTCAACAACCTGAAGCTGACTATCCTCTGCGGCTTCGTGACCATTCTCGTCCTCCGCGGCACCATCGGCATCGGCAACCTCACTGGCTCCCCTGACGCCGATGTAGACGCCCAGAAGATCGCTGAGGAGACCAACCGGATCCTCGCCGAGATCCGATCCGACGACGAACCTTCTGACCCCAACGAGCCCCCCGAGCCCGAGATCAACCCCAACGTCACCTACACTCTCGGACCCAAAATCTCCGACTGGGACGACGAGAGAAAGAGCTGGCTTGCAAAGAACCCCGAGTTCCCCAGCCACGTCAATGGGAAAGCTCGGGTTTTGCTCGTCACTGGGTCGCCCCCGAAGCCTTGCGACAACCCAATTGGGGATCATTATCTCTTGAAGTCTATTAAGAACAAGATTGACTATTGTAGGATTCATGGGATTGAGATCGTGTACAATTTGGCTCATTTGGATAAGGAGCTTGCCGGGTATTGGGCAAAATTGCCATTGCTTCGGAGGTTGATGTTGTCGCACCCTGAGGTCGAGTGGATATGGTGGTTGGACAGCGATGCTCTGTTTACGGACATGGTGTTTGAGATTCCGCTATGGAAGTACAACAATCATAATTTGGTTATTCATGGGTACCCAGATTTGTTGTTCGATCAGAAGTCCTGGATTGCGTTGAACACTGGCAGTTTTTTGTTCAGGAACTGCCAGTGGTCTTTGGATTTGCTCGATGCTTGGGCTCCAATGGGTCCAAAGGGGCCTGTTCGGGACGAGGCCGGGAAGATTTTGACGGCGAATCTGAAGGGACGGCCGGCTTTCGAAGCTGATGATCAGTCTGCGTTGATATACTTGTTGATTTCGAAGAAGGATGAGTGGATGGACAAGGTTTTCATAGAGAATTCTTACTATTTGCACGGGTACTGGGCTGGGTTGGTGGATAGGTATGAGGAGATGATGGAGAAGTATCATCCGGGATTGGGGGACGAGAGGTGGCCGTTTGTGACGCATTTTGTGGGTTGCAAGCCTTGTGGGAGCTACGGGGATTATGCGGTCGAGAGGTGCTTGAGTAGCATGGAGAGGGCGTTCAATTTTGCAGATAATCAGGTGCTCAACTTGTATGGGTTTAGGCATAGAGGGTTATTGAGTCCTAAGATCAAGAGGATTAGGAATGAGACTACTACTCCTTTAGAGTCTGTAGATCGGTTTGATATTAGGCATTCAACACGTGATGGACAAAGGGGATTATGATCGTGACTGTGATTCATTTTTCTTGTGATTGATACATTCATGGTCTTCTAATGTAATTTTTTCAGATATCTGCTGATATCAACACCATTTGATATCTGAGTTAGTGGCTCTCTTCGTTTTGTTTTTGTAGAACTGCTATTGAAAATGGAATCCACAAATACGATAGAATTCTTTATGTTGCTTTGGTTCAGTTGGCACGATCGATAATTACTGTCATTGATAGAGACATGCATCCTATTCCTTTACTCACTGTTTCTTGGAGTGGAGCATAGCAGTGCTTACTCGTTGCATCGGCATGCATATCTGTTTTGTTCTGTTTTAATTTTCCTGTTTGCTATAGATTGTCACTAAGCTTGTTCACTTTATTGAGTAATAGATGATTTTTGGATTCTAGGATTCATCTGTTTGAAATATAGGTTTCTTGCAATGAACACAGGGAAAAGTTCAGTACATCTGCTTCATAGTCTTTCAACTGTGCTTAATCCATAATGTGCATTCTAGCCCTTGGTCGTACATGTGTATTCTATTTGGTGTGAGGTTAAATTTTTCAGTAGAAACTTATGTTTTATGTAACGGTTGTTACTTCTTATGTGACTGAGAAAATTGGCTGCTATGGTTACATGGGGAACAGTGTTACTAAATTTCCTCTTCCTGCCTAGTTTCTGGACTTGTGAAAGTTCCCTAACCGGAGTTCTGTTATGAACAAATAGGTTTTTGTCTAGTTCCTCATAGAGATTTTGTAGGTTTCCAAGAAACGGAAGCTATGGACTTGTAGCAAAAGCAGGTGATTCTCTCCTAGAATCATATTATAACGACCCCGGGCCACGTCATGCAATGCTCCAATACCACCTGATTTGGCGTTACTAGGTGGCTTTGATACCACTTGTAACGACTCAGGGAAAAACACTAGTCACATCTGCACTATTACTCCAAAGGACTAGTCTATTTTGAGCTTTCCTAAAATTCATTATAAAGTCCAATTTCATTTAGTAACTACGCAATGTGTGACTTAACACCCATGACTATTTTTATAAACCACCAACTCTATGTGGGCTTCTTCTCATCTTTCCAATATAAAACCATGGTGTTACAAATATGACCTTAGCTGGGTCTTATTTATAAGATATTAAACTTCTTCATGGTGGTCAGAAATCCTTTGGTGCTTCCAAAGCTTTTGAAGTTCATTTTCATCTAGCTAATTGCTATACTAGAACTTTTCATATCTGTGCTTCATGGTATCATTTTCTTGAATAATGGGTAAATCGTGAATGCATCATTTCTGATCTTATCTAGTCTCACTACTCATGCTCCTCAACATCTTATATTCGTCTTATCATCTGTTACCTTTTTTCTTGGTTTCCAGGCATCCTGCTTAGAAAAGCAGGGTAAAAATGTTGTTCTCATGATATTGACATCTTATTTTGATCAGAGTCACCCATTTGTTACTCCTTTAACTAGTCTCTCTTGGTAACTGGTACCTCTTTCTCTCTTCCTGTCACTCGTTTATTTTAGAGCAGTATTGGGTAGTTTGAGTTTCCCCTTTTTTTGATTGCATTAGTCGACAGCCTAAATTGGCGAGGATATGTTGCAGAATATTTTGTTACTCCAACTTCTTAATTAATAATGCTGTTGGTATTTACATATGTTGCAGACAGAATCAACAGCTTCTCAGGTAATCAATCAATATCAAATCACACGAGCAATCCTCGAAACTCTTTTCATCGTTTTGCAGTGGACCAGGTTAGAGTAGCTGCTTGTTCTGTACTTATTTGGCTTGATGCTCCTTACAAATCAGCTTAAAGATATAGCTGTGCGCTTCTTGTTGGGATTTTTTTTTCCTTTATTGAAATCCTTTTTGACCTTACTGGTAAGGCATATTCACATTTCCCCCTCTCTGCCATTCCTACGCAAAGAAACAAGAACAGAAAAACAGGCTTGTGTTTGAAATACAATTGTATTCATTCTCTAATGAGACTTGAGCTCTATCTTATCTCTATTTTCAGGGAAAAAAAAAAAAAAAAAACCTCTGTGGGAGCAGAGAGTGACAAAGATAACTGAGAAGGAATTCATGGTATTGCTAGCTTAGGCCATTAGTATAATCACAAGAACACAACTACTCAGATAGAGAGATAAAATGTGCTTAATACAATATGAAGAATTTGGTATGATATAGAAGCACCTAAGCAACTAAACGCATGTATCTCTTTCCATTTTCTGATGCACAAGAAGATGCCGACTTCATCACATAATGCACAGGCGAGAGACAGATCCTAAATCAACATCTGGTTGGCTGACTTTGCACGATCAATCAACCAATTCTGAGCACAGGAACCCTGCGGCGTGCTGATACTACTTCATTCATTTGTGCAATGTGGAGCAAGAGCTGGTTGATCTTCTGCCGGGAAAATTGAATCTTATGGTCAGAACAAATATAAGTAGCGCAGAACAATTATATGAACATATTAAATATAATATGCTTCTTCTCTATCGCAGAAGAAACAGCCTTATCCTTGCCAAAAAGAGTGGAACTACTGTTACATGCTCGAGGACAAGACATTATCCGCATATATATGGACATAAATCTTAGGATTTCCTACCATTACCAAGCAATCGCCTTTCCGCTGCAGCCAAGAATCTCTCCCTTAACTGAGGCAGAAGCCTAGAACTGAGACGACAGCCTCTCGAGTTTTTTGCTCAAAAATTCGAAAAAAAATTAAGACAAGACAAGCTCTTAAGGTGTGGCAAGAGGCTAGAGCAGAATTGTTCCGTAGTTGATTCATATATTCCATCAAAAAATTCATCAAGTCTGACACAAGAAATCTAGAATCATAGTATAACTCAGAAAATTAAATCTTTACTGAAGGCTTTATGAACGAACCTCGTCTTTTTCTCTGATGAGAAAAACAAAACGATCCTTGCTCTGTTGGTGGACTTTTTGACGCCACCGCCGCACCCTTACGTACAAGAATGACAGCAACACCGCCGCAACGACTCCGGTCACGGATGCAATCGACCAAAACCCCCCGGCGCACACCGCAGTGTTACGAACTCTAGAGGCCACCCGGAAGACCGCGGCCCTCAGAATTTCAAACCGCACCCTACAACGCCTCCCTATCTGATCATATCCCACCAGGGGCCTTCGATTTTCCTCCTCATCATCACCTTCAGAGTTTGGGTCTTCTGGGGATTGAAGGTCCGGAGGAGGGAAGATGGAGCCGTCATCGTTGGGGTTGAGGTAGTTGTCTCCGACAACCGCCAGCGCCGTCTCACTCTCCCATCCCAAACCGAATTGGTGCTCTGTGGGAGTGTTTTGGGGAAGTGGGGACGGGATTTGCTGCCATTCATGGAAGGCTTCGGGAATCTCAGCACCGTCCATTTCTTGGGTGCGAGGCCTGAAATTCTGAGGACCAGAAAACAAGGATATTCATTCTAGTTTACATTCCTTTCGTTGGATTTTATGGTTTCTGTAACCGTACGTATGACGATATGGTTTATAAATATCTCTCTGGGATTCGGAGGATATTATGGTAGAAATATCTACAAATAAATAGGAGTAAATAAATTTAAAAGAAAAAATAAAACAGAGAAAGTCATTCACACTTCCAGCCTACCTAGACTATTGTAACCATGGCGGACCCGGACCGAACATCAATAACTGACAATGACCCTCCTCCCCTCCCCCGGGTTTACAGGCTTGGGTTTGTTGGTTCCGGTTCTTTTCTGTCGAATGTACTTGCAAAATAAATGACAATGAAGAAAGTTGGCGGCTAAGGTACGACGACAACGAGGAAGGCCGTGTCTTTTTTATTTTAATGTGTAAAAATAAAAACAAACAACTCAAATACATAAGTAGGAAGTTACATAATTTAAAGGTCTGTAAACAACTTTTTTCTTTTCTTTTAAAACCCTTTTGCAACTCTCTCTCTCTTGTTTAGAGAGAGAAACTCTGGAAACCCTTAGGGTTTTTTCCTCAGCCGCCTCCTTGTGAGGTCTTTCTCTCCGCCTTGTGCGGGTTTCCCGGGGTGGAGGAAAAGGTTTTTCCTCCACTCCCCTCCTCTTCTTTGTTCCCTCTTTGCTGTATTTTTTGTTTGGGTTTCTTGTGTTTTGTTCTTTTTTTCTTGTGTAGATTCGAAGACCGCCGCTGCTCTTCTCTCCTGTCGTCGTTCATCCACCGTCCAGCCCCTTGTGCCGTCCAGTCCCTCGTTCTTGGTCCTCGCCGCTCCGCCCGTCGCCCAGCCTGTCGCTGCCCAGCCTCTCGCCGCCCAGCCTCTCGCCGTTCAGTCCATCCCTGTCGCCGTCCACTGCCTTGCGGAAGTTCCTGGTTGTGGATCTGGTTTTTGGGGGTTTAGATCGGGTTTTTTCAAAATCCGATCTACTCTTCCTCGCCGACCCATCCACCAATCGAGGCCTTCCACCATCTTCCTTGGCCTCCTAGCTTCCCTCTTCTGCCAGCCGATCCTCGATCAGTCCACTGCTTGCCGGTGGCCGATCTGTTCTTCGGCAGGCTACCACCGCCCCTGTCCTTGTTTTTTGGTGTTCTTTGTGCTTGTTTTTGTTGTAATTTTATTTCTGTTTTACTGTAAATTTAGTTTTAGTTTGCTGTTTGTATTGTTTTTTGTGGGTTTTTATCTCCCTGCCATGACTTGGTTTGATTTTGAGGAGGAGATTGATGTTGGTAGTCGTCCTATGCCGGCTCATTTTTGGTTTTCTGCAGTGCCTACTCTTTAACAGCCATTTAACAGTGGTTGTTGGTTTGCCCGCTCTTCACGGAGTTTCTTTGCAATTTGCACCGCCTTGTGCGGTTCTGGAATAGGCCCGGCTTGCTTATGATTCTTTTGGGATCATTGGCAATTACCATTGCCTGCTGTTTGGTCCTTTTGAACTGGATCCAGTACTTGTTCTTGTATTTGCACTGTATTTTACCATTTGGGCTTTGTTGTTGGGGTGGCCTTCCCTCTTATTTTTATTTCTGTATTGTTTTAGTTTATTTTGGGTTTATTGTTGGGGAGCCCACTCCTTTTTCGTTTTCAGGATCTCTCACTTTTTCTTCCGTTCGGATCAAAAGTGGAAAAGATCCTTTCCTGTAGCCCTTTCCTTATTCAATTAGAAAAAAAAAAAAAAAAAGGTCTGTAAACAAGTTTGTACATTTCAAGCAAATATATCTATCTATATCACTCATTCTTGTGTTGCTTAGTCTTTTATATTCTTGATTATTATTGTGTGTTCTTTTATTTATAGCCGTATATATTTGTATTTACTTCAATGCTCGTATCTCTCATCAACTAACTAGTTAGGCGTGGTTTGGTATTAGGGAACTTGGTTTTAGGCACCATGATGAATTACATCATAAAATAATGATAATATAGAATGTATTAGCTCTTGGTTAGGACATAAAAATGATGATTATAAACATATGTTGCTTGTTTTTTCATAAAATATGTTTTCAAAGTTACCAATAAAGGTGACTCATCCAAAAGTGTCATTTGGCAATTGATAGTTACTGTTTACTGGATAAGAATTATAGCAAAAATTGATTGATGAAAAAAAAAAAGTAAAAATATTTGGTATAAAAAAGCAAAAAAAAAAAAATTGTTTTGTAGTGATTTTTTTATTTGAATAATAATAAAAAATAATTAATGTAATGTAAAAAGTAAGAATATTAAAAATTAAATTTTTTTAATGAATAATAAAAAAATCCTTCGAAATGATGCCAAGTGTCTTCTCCAATTGCCTAGAATTTTTCAAGTAAAGTTGTTTTTCCACAATCTAGGTGGTCATTCGCATGAAAAGTACTTTCATGATCCCAAGGTTTCGGTCGTGTAATGATTAACTTAATAAACTATAGTTAATGGTAGTAAATCATCTTGTCAATCAAAAAATTATGTTGGGTTGAAATCATAAGATTTTAATATATATATATATATATATATTTGTAAAAAATGCGTACTACATTTTTATTTTACAATTATTTCATAATGTTGATGTGATAATTTCAACCAAACATTTGATATATTTTGTTTTTAATGAAGATGGATTAAAGGGCTGCTACTTCAAATATAATTGTGTGATAAAAATATAAATTTTAATATATATATATATATATATATATATATATATATATTTTTTTTCTTTTCTGTGTCATGTGCCCTGAATTAAAACATGTAATGACTAAACACCACATGCCTCACCATGTTACTCACACCGTTATACGTGCCAATCCTCATACTTTTTAATTACTTTCTCCATTTCACTCGGGACTTGATTGACTTTTTGTCGGTTTTCTTTTAATTTTTCTTTCTTTTTTTCCTTGGGAGATAGAGAATCGATCAATATGAAAAAAAAAAAAAAAAAAAAAAGTGCCGATAACACGATATTTATACTCAATGGTTTGGTTGATAACCCAATCAATAGAAAAACATTTTGCATGGAGTAGAGAGATTTTCACTTTCAACACCATGATTGTGTTTTACATTTGAATTATATTTGGTCGATAAGAAATGCTATAAGTATCAAATTGACATAGAGCTAATTAATTGGAAAGAGCATATAATTAGTTTTACAACATCTTGATACTCAATTTTTTGTAAAAGATTTAGTACTCGTAACAATGACGGATAAACTCTCTTACAAAAATGTTTTCCTGATCGCCAGTCGAAAATTATGCTCTAACAAACACCATGAATGAATAGTGTTGGACATTTGGACATTATGATTTCAACTTGTTTCTTGGTATTGTTTCAATGATCAACAATGGGATGAGGTTCAAGTTTAGATTGGGATGGGTTTAAAATTATATCTTGGAATTAAAAAAAAAAAAAGTGGTGCCTTGTCAATTAAAATAATCAATGATAATAAAATCACCATGAAGTACAAGATTTAAATTTCAGGAAAAAGGAAAGGACAACTAACTCCTGGCGCGTATTTTGACTGGTAGGTAGTTGGCGGACCGCCAGCTGCTCTTCCTCCCACTAATAAACCTGAACTTCCCAAAATCACCTCAAACAAAAAACCCCCCCTAATCTTTCGTTTTTATTTTCTGGGTCAGCAAAGAAGATGGAATTCCCAAAAAGATCCGTCCATGTCATTTATTTCGACAATACATAATAGTGGATGTACGTAGCGGGGTTACAGGGACATTTTTGTCATTACGTTCACTAGGAACTAACCAGAAATCGAACCAGGAAGTAGGAATATCCCGGATGGATTTACTTTTCATTGAAAAACAGTTGCAAACTCCAACATCAGTAGCTACAATCTATTGTTTTGGATGCATCAGCATTACAAGGAGTAGGGTTCACTTTGCTTCACAGCGCCAACAACACGAGGTTTGAATTTCTCTCCCACTTTTGGATAATTTGATGCTTATATTGTTGTTTGTTTGTTTTTGTGTGTGTGTTCTTTTGATTGGGTTTCCTTCTTTCTTGCTATACAATTCTATGATTATTGAAGTTGAAACATTTGAGCTCTGAATCCAAATTAAGTATTTGGGTCTGATTGTGTGAGAGTGAGAACTTATAAGAATTAGAAAAAACCCAACATTTTCCTGTTTTAGAACTTGTACAAGTGGTTGTAATTCCTGGGATTCAATTTTTGATACTTCTACTCTGGCATTTGATCCTCAACAAGAATCCCAACCTTCCCTAAAAGGAAAAAACCTCCAGGGTTTTTGGTTATTCATTGACTGCTTATAAACTTAAGTGAAGAAGTACAAAGGAAAAGGATAAAGGGAGATTTCTGGTTATAGGTAATGACTTAGATTTATTCCTAGCAAACGAAAGATGTGACAGATTTATTAATTGCTTAATTGGCATTGTTTTTGGTATTTATCTAGTAACTTGTGTTATAAAACCCAGATATCAGTAATGTAATTGGCCGCAGCGGACCTTACATAATGAGTCATGTTAATCGCAGTCATACAATTTTATCAAACCTGTAGATTGTCAGAGTAATTCATCCAAAAAATAGATTGTCAGAATTGCCATAGATTGCGGATACCAGCAGGTATTGGCTGTTACCTTGCAGATATCACATATGTATGTATGTATGTATGTATGTATGTATTACTAGTCACCTGAATCCACATTTTTTTGTTAGTTTCTTCTGAAATGGCATTGATAAAGAACCATGTCAATCATCATAATTTTGCATTATTGATATCGCTTTTGTTTTAGTTGACTCTTAAATAAGTTGCACTTTTATATGGTTCCAAGATCCAAATGATATGGATCACATGAGACACACACATAAACACACACACACACACTTCATATATTCATTTATGTAGGATATTCACTGTTGTTTGAATTATTATTCTTTTTGTTTTCTGCATTTCCATCTGGTTCTGTTTTTTAATTTATGTTGCACAACCCTGCTGTATCTCATAAATTTTCGTCTGTGCACACTTTTATTTAAGTTGTTCTGGCACTCTCATATGCTTCTTACATCTTCGACTTAATCCATAAGTATTTGCTTATGCTTGGTGCAGTTTGGTGTTTGATAGGCCATCTAATTCGAGGTTTTGAGACTGCTCTGAAGAAATGCTTGTCTCTGCTCTTCTCACATCTGTTGGAATAAATTCTGGGCTATGTGTTTTATTCTTCACATTGTACTCTATATTGAGGAAACAACCAAGTAACTATGATGTTTATATACCACGCTTACTGGTTGAAGGAACTTCTACACGGAGAAGTGGTTTCAACCTAGAAAGGCTAATACCATCCCCTGGTTGGGTGAGAAGAGCGTGGAAGCTTTCTGAAGAGGAACTACTGTCATCCTCAGGCTTGGATGCCGTGGTTTTTATGCGCATTATAACCTTCTGGTAAACTGGGTCATTCACCAATGTTTCTTCTCGTTTTGGTCATGTAAATTTTGTTTGTTTGCGTGTTTACACATTTTTTTCATTTTCTACCATTATAGAGCACTGATAACTGTTGCTTTTGCCGTTGACATTGTTCTTCAGCATTTTAATTGGTTTCGGGGCTTACCTTTTACCCCCATTCCTCTTCTGTTATCTTAATACATAGTCGTGCTTTTATGTGAATACTGCAGTTTGAAAGTATTTGTGGTTGCTGGGATTATTGGGGTCTTTGTTCTTCTTCCAGTGAACTGCACGGGAGATCAGCTTGAAGATGTTGACTTAGTTGATTTTTCAAATAATTCCTTGGATGTATTTACCATTTCAAATGTAAGCAGTGGCTCAAAAAGGTAAATGTTACCTCAAAATTTTATTAATATTTAGCAAAGCTTAGAGTGAAGTAATTTCAAAATAGTAATGGTCCACACCCTTACTAAAGAGTGGAGGAAGCACTCATACATTTGGCAATGGGTTTCAATCATGTAAGGTCCAATCTAGTTGTGGTCCTTTGTCCAGTTCTAGTGGAGCATGTATTGTAACCGAGTATCTTGTGTAGAGTATATCTGACTTACCTGTTGCTATAAGTCGATTGCAATAATTTGCAGGTGGTTGAGTGTCATGTAGCTTGGCAGGATTTTTTCTTTTCTGAAATTCTACCTTGCTGTGCCTTGAGTTGTTTTAAAGATTACATATATTCAAAGATGAAACTTTGAATGAAGTGATCATGAGTCCATGAACCATAGCAAAGCTTATTTATTAAATGTTGATGTTTTCTTGTTTTTTACTTTTATCTCTGGCAAAGACTTCAATGATCGAGTTTATGTTGGTGTATTAGAAGGGCTTCCTTTATAAAAATCTATTAGATGCAGTTCTGGTTATTTGCTATGGTTAGTAGTCCTACTAATTATATATTTAGTCATTTTGGCTGCTGCGATCCTATTCGTCATTAAATGCCCCCCTTTTGTATCAAATTACTCCAATCTTTATTTATTATCAATTTTTTCTTCAGAATATTTTTGTTCATGTTCCCTGCATTAGTAGACATTATGTTTTAAATAAGCACATGAAATGATTTCATAGTTTATATTCTTGACTCATACTTTAAATATCCTAAGAATTTGATGACCTTTAATTCCATCCAGAATTTAATCTTGTACTCTTATAACCGAGGTAAGTACGAGAAAAACCTAAAAGTTTTTTGTTTTTTTTTTTTGTGTGTGCAGGTTATGGGTTCACTTCTGCGCTGTTTATATTGTCACAGTGTTTGTCTGCTCTCTACTGTATTATGTAAGTCAATTTAGTGAAGTTCTATCTGGATGACTATATAAGAGTTCTAACTTGATCTGAAATAATACTTGTTTAACTGACGCCTCCAGAGCCCTATGCCTTTACATGAGATTGGAACTTTAATGATTTTAGGACTGAACACTTATCATGGAGGGTAAAGAAAAAGCCAGGATTACATATTAGATTTATGTCTTGGTGGTAGACCTTTACTCATCACTTAGTGTTCTCTTGAAAGGAAAATATTGACTGGAGCTTCTGAATTTGATGATACTGATCCTAGAATTCTTCTAAAGTTGCTAGTTAAAATGTATGAACTCCTAGCAAAAGAAGAAAAAGTCCAGAATATCTAAATGAAGGCAGTTATGGTTATAACAGTCATACAAGAGCCAAAACTGTTGAAGATATGCAGCTGATTTGATTCTGATATGATTTTCTAGATTTTTTTTTCATTTGTTTCCCATATATTGTATTTTCATATTAGACTGTATTGGTTCTCTTTATACACAATGTAATTGTATCAGTAATATTACCAAGGAAAATAAGACCATATTCTCTATATATTCTTCCTTCTTCTTTCTCCAAATTTTCCTTCCTCTATTTCAACGATTACTGATTTGCATTTCATTCTGCAGGAATACAAATATATTTCTTCAAAAAGGATTGCTTATTTTTTATCATCAAAACCTCAGCCACATCAATTCACCATCTTAGTTCGCAGTATTCCTGTTTCTGCCGGAAGCAGCATCAGTGACAGTATTGACAGCTTCTTTACTGAGTATCACCCTTCAACATATCTATCACATCTGGTTGTTCGTCGAACAAACAAACTACGGAATCTAATTGTAAGCATTTAGTCTATTGTTTATTGTCCTTTCAGATGTACAAACTTCTGTTTCCCCTTTTCTCATAATGGAATTGTTCTTTATGAAAAATCAATTTAATTGTCAGGAAAGATCATGTTTGTTTCTTCCGGTAGAATACAGAATCATGTGTCCTTCATTTACTTGTCAGATATTTTACTTGTTTCCCATTTCTGTTTTGTGCATTTGAATGAATCCATTTGTTTTCTTACTTATGATATATATTTCTGAAGCATAACTTTTTTGATTGAGGTTGTAGTATATAGATGGATAGTTGAGCATTATTACTAGCATTTACTTGGTATATGTCTTGGCAATAGTTACAAGAAACAACATCTGGACACCAACATGAAAGAAAGAGGAAATTACAGTTCACAAATATGTGAATTGTGAAGCAGGGAGATGATCTGGAATGATGCAGTTGGGGCACAGTATAATACATTCATACTTTGACCTTCTCTTGAAGCCCATCTTTCTCAAATGGAAACAAAGGAAAACCTTTCTGGGATGCTGAAATCTCAGAAGAATTAACAAGCTAGAGGCAACTTCATTGATAGAAAAAATCACGAGTCCATTGTGAAACTGTCATTGCCATGTCCATTAAAAAGCTGTCATGGCCTCTACTTATTGGAGGAAAAAAGACCTAAAACCCTATTGACATTAAATCATAGTTCTTAATTAACTCTAGTCCTGACCATAAATATCAACATAAATAATAATAAATAGAAAGACGTGAATATCCTTAAAAACCCTAGCTATACCAGCACAAACAATAACACTACAATAAGTATATTTTACAAATACCTTGCTGGTCCTAAATCACTTTCTTTCAAACAGTTGCAAGTGCATGGAAAAGTATGCCTTTATTTCTGTTTGATTTATTGAAGTCTTTTTTATTTTTGAAAGTAATTTGTATAATATTTAAAGAGATATTTAGAGTATTGTATGTGAAATATGAATGCTAAATCGTAGTTCACATGCCTTGAATATGTAGACTACCTTGCTATGCTCATTGGTAACGTGGTTTCACTTTTTCCCCTAGAATGATGCCAAGAAGTATTACAAAAGGATTATTCGATTGCAGTCAAATCCTACGCAACACAGGTATGGGTGTTTCAATTGCTTTGGATTGTTTAGACGCAATGTTGATCTTGTGGATCATTATGAAAAGAAGTTAGAAGACATAGAGGAGAATGTGAGATTGGAGCAATCAGAGGTTTCATTGGCTGGAGAAGTATGTGCTAAACTACTTTCTTGTCATCTTGCAGAGATTGTCTTTTGTTAGATTTTACATCTTTTTGGTTGGGATCTTGTTCACAAATTCAAGTATTCATGCATATGGGTATTTTTGTTTTTGTATTTATTGTGTATGAATCATATGCATCAAATTTAGTAATATCCACCACTGTATACATTAGACATTGCAATAATATTATACATCATTTTTATAATATGAATTCTTTATGTTTATAGCAATTATGTTACAAGTATTATTCCCGAGTGTAAAATGGTATACATACATTCTTTATTTAATGAAAATGGAAGTTCCAGCTGCCTTGTAAATGAGTGTAATATATTCGTAGTGTTTTATTGGCTCTTTGTTACTATTGTGGTACCTGGTGCATTCTATTAACCTGCATTCTTGATCTAATGTAAAAGGAAATCCATGCTGCCTTTGTGTCCTTCAAGTCTCGGTATGGTGCTGCAATTGCTTTTCACTTGCAACAATCAATCAATCCCACTCAATGGGTCACAGAGCAAGCACCTGAGCCTCATGATGTTTACTGGCCTTTCTTCTCTTCATCATTTATGCGAAGATGGATTTCTAAGCTGGTGGTTGTAGTTGCATGTATTCTTCTTACAATCTTATTCCTTATCCCTGTTGTAGTTGTGCAAGGTCTTACAAACCTGAGTCAGTTGGAAGGTTGGTTTCCTTTCCTGGAAAGCCTTCTTACC
The DNA here is from genome assembly GCF_901000735.1 of Corylus avellana. Classification (NCBI taxonomy): domain Eukaryota; kingdom Viridiplantae; phylum Streptophyta; class Magnoliopsida; order Fagales; family Betulaceae; genus Corylus; species Corylus avellana. The sequence goes on along the minus strand of NC_081544.1, from coordinate 31,834,769 downwards.
ATGTAAGTAATCATCAAAATCATGTTTTTGTTGTTGTGAAACTGATCTATTTCTTGATTCCAAGATTCATCCATCTTTAAACTACAATTTCCAATGAGTAATGCTACCTAACAAATGGTTTATAAACAATATGAGTACACACACCATAATGGATTTGAAACATTTATACTTTTCAAGATGATATTTGAGTATATGCTGAAGTATTCACCCCTAATTTTTTCATTACGTAGTCATAAGTTTAAGCTAGCTTACCAAAATTGTATTCTATTGAATAAACAAGATTGAAGTCTTCAAACTCGTAGATGTCTAAAGAGTCAAATTTTTGCATATCTATTGAGTTGACACCCACAAACAGCAATGACGAATTTAGTTTTGTAGTACATTTTACCTTTACTTGTACCATATATGTGGCTTTAGCAGTTGACTGGAAGGAACATAATTTCGCTTCAGGTCCTATTTGAGACACTATATTCCCAGAAATTGTCAGAATAATAATGGCTGGCCCTATCTAAGCCCTATCGTTCAAAGCTACAATTTGAAAGCTGGCCTTACCTTCTACCTTATTAGTAAAGGGATTTCTTAATTATATCTGGCTCTTCGTCAAAGGTGTATGATCATACGTGTTTTTTCATGTATAATACTTCTTATTAATGTAGGATTCTTTATCAGTGCTCCCTTGTCAGTGGCACTATAATATCTCCTTGTTAAAGCAGTGATATTGTCAGTCAGATAAAATTTAAGTATAGAATCACTAAAAGAGAGGCCGGAAATTTAGTATTGTGAAATATATGTTGAATGAACTAATGCGGGCTTTTAACCAAGCTACATCAAGAAAACTTTTTTCTCTTTCTAAAACAGTATGCACACGTCTATTGCTTACTGCTTTACTGCAGAACAGTGATATGCCCTTTTAATACAGGAAACCTCCGGAAACCTCATTCCCCCCTGCGCCCCCGGCGCGGGGGAATGCCCCCTGTACATCTGTCCTTGGGAGGTTTAACTTTGTTTTGTTATTCTAATTAATTGTTTAAAGGGGGAATTTGCACTTTGGTTCTTTGATAGGAGATTTGTGACAGTGATTACAGAGCAATGAGTGGGGGAATATTGTCTTGAAGTCTAGTTACCATCGATGCCATATAACTTATTATATAGCATGATCTTTGTAGTTTAAAATACAGTTACCCATTAGGCATGAGAAATGATTACTGCAGTGGTGTTGACTGTTGACTGATTTTTCTTGCTTAAGGAGACTGCTTTTGTTCTTATGCAATGACCTCCATGGTAATTTTGTGATACTATATGATCTGTAGTTACCCATATGCAGCTTAAAAGTCAAGAGCACACTAGTTTGTTGACATTTGAATGTTTTCATGTGCAAGCTTTATCCCTGCTTTCTTTAATTTCTTGATGATGCAAAGTACTAACTCTACGTGTCTTCTTGCAGAACATTCGTTAGTCAAGTAATTACAGGATACCTTCCCAGTCTTATTCTTATGTTGTTTCTGAAAACGGTGCCTCCTGTGATGGAGTTGCTTTCTTCCATTCAAGGATACGTTTCCAATAGTGGCATAGAAAGGAGTGCATGTAACAAAGTACTTTGGTTCACAATATGGAACATTTTCTTTGCAACTGTATTTTCTGGATCAGTTTTATATCAGGTTTCCATCTTCCTTGAACCCAGGAATATTCCCGCGAAGCTAGCAGTTTCGGTTCCGGCACAGGTGAGACTAAGTTCCCTGTGGAAACGTTGTTTAAAATCTTACCTGATTTAGTTAAAAAAATTTCGGGGCTGGCACAAATAAATCCATGAAGGTGAAAGGATAATGAATCTTAAGATATGTGCACTCATTTGATTATGCTGTCTATGCATTTTAAAATAAATATAGAAAGGATAATGATCTACTTGCTGCATGCCTTAGGCACTATCCATTGTGATTTCTTTCTTGGATGTCATTGCTCTTTTAAATCTTCATATTCAATCTCTTGATAGGATGTAGTACAGATGTCCTATATGGTTCTTTTCTTTCTAATAAAAAAGAATAATGATACTTTTTTCAATTCTGGTTACTTTTGCAGGGTAATCTGACTATAATGGCCAAGTTGTTGTCCCAAATCCCAGAAATGGATTCAGATAGTAATCCAGTTTGAGCTTATGGGCAGATCCTGTTTTTGATTCAGTCTATGAGTTGAATTGGTTTTAGCAAAATCAATTTATAAAATTCATTGATCGAAGTTTACAATCTGAGAATTATGACCTGGCAAGCTAATATCACCAAAAAAAAAAAAATTCCTCCTATGCCCGAGTAGCAGATATGCTTTGAAATTCATATCAACACATGTTTGCCTTCGAATCACAACTTATAGCTAGACCAAAAAAGAAAAAGTAATGGCCACACTTAGTACCTATGCATATATGCAGCCATTAAAAAGCTTCATCAGGTATGTTTAACTAGACAGATCATAATACAAATGACATTCCATTTAGTTTAGACATGTGAACAAAAGGAACACAAAATTCATGGGTATATGTTTGACACAATTATATAAAATCATCAGGTTCAAATGTTTTCTTTGTTATGATATCATTTGTTTTGGCTGCAGGCATCATTTTTCATTGCTTATGTTGTCACATCTGGATGGACAAGCGCTTCATCCGAACTCTTTCGCCTTGTCCCTCTTGTTTGGAGTCTAATAAGAAAACCTTGTACAAAAAGTGTGGATGATGAACTTGAAGTTCCAAGTATTCCTTACCACAGGGACATTCCAAGACTTCTTTTCTTTGGACTTCTTGGGATTACATATTTTTTCCTAGCTCCACTCATTCTACCCTTCCTTTTAGTGTACTTCTGTTTTGGATACATCATCTACCGTAACCAGGTTAGTTGACTGTCTCTTATTCTCCTAATCTTCTTTGGGTGCATTTCATAACAATTGAGAAAAATAAATGGTGGGCTTATATTATTTTCTTCCACACTAACGTTTATTATTTATGGTTTTATCTTAGGGAAAATCCACTTATCACAAACAAAATCAACGAACTTAATAGGCCATAAAACCCCCTGACTTGGTTGAGAAATAAACTGAATTGGTTGAAAAACCAAATGAATAGGCCGAAAACAAACGGAATCAACCCAAAAACCAATTGAACCAGCCGAAAACAAATGATCAACATAAGTACATTTTGAATCGGCCGAAACAACACCGTACCAGTTGAAACTCAACGAAACACAACAACTGGTACTGGTTGAAACAACAATTTGATAATAAAAGAGAGCAAGCTTTGGTTTTTTGATGTTATTTTCATCCTCTAGCAATGCTAGACAGATCCCCATAACAGGTCAAAGTGCCCTAGATTGGAAAAATTGATTTCATTCCTGCTTATTCAGGCAATGAAGTTGGGCTGCTTTAGATTTGTATGGGTAAAAAAGCACACAACAGACTTGGTTCTATCTGTATGGTAAATGCAAATTGATCAACAAAGTGAATTCGAATAACTCAAAACTTTTTTTTTTATCAACAATTCATGCCCCTAAGATTGTCTCATTGTACACCTTGTGTTGTAAGTCGAATAAAAAAAAAATACTAACAGCTTTTATTCATTGCACATTATTACTGATGTTGGGAAGTACTAAGGATTCTAAGAACATTCCTTGTAAGATTTTCCTATTTTGATGGTGTACCATAATAATTTATTAAGACATTTGGACTGAGCTCAAAATAGCTTGTGCTAATGATCCACAAATTTACCATGCAGTTCATAAATGTATATGCACCAAAGTATGAAACTGCAGGGAAGTTTTGGCCTATCGTACACAATTCAATGATATTTTCTCTGATACTCATGCATGCTATTGCTGTGGGAATCTTCACGCTGAAGAAGCTCTCTGTAGCTTCAACTTTAATTTTCCCTCTTGCAATACTCACACTCCTCTTTAATGAGTACTGCCGGAAACGTTTCCTACCCGTCTTCACCGCCTACCCGGCTGAGGTATGTTTACAAGCCCTGTCCTGTAAGACCCTAAGCCAAAGGGGTAGCAAGTTTTCCTATTTCTTTCCCCACCCCCTTTATTCTCTTTTATAGAATTTGATACCATTACTGCATGCCTTCAAATCTTGCACTTTGACACTGACTTTAGCTTTCATACTTTCAGAGTTTGATAAAGAAAGACAGGGCAGACGAGAATGATGCTGCAATGGCTGAATTTTACGATAGCTTGGTCACTGCTTATCAGGACCCAGCATTTATGCCAATTCATTTCTCTTCAAACAGCGACAGTATTCACAGTCCCCTTATATCATCTGCTCAAGTTTGAGCCTCAGATATGATTGCATTTCTACCACATTACAGTGACTGCCATTTTTCATATCTAATGCTTGATTCTTTTTACTTGAGCAATAAGAAATGTCCTGTAAAAAAAAAAGAAGCATGCATGCTTTGTGTGCATTTTCCCCACCTTTCATGCATATGCATGGCTAATGTACGTACGTATATTGCATGTAAAATTAGCAGTTGAAATTCAAGAAAAACATCCTTATATTATTAAGGGACAAATGCAAAATTAGTCCTTATGGCTGGCCTAAATTACAAATCGCTCCCTAAGAGCCCTTTAGTGCCAAAATTACAGACAGTATTAGGGTTATTCTTCAAAATTGATCAAACTACAAGTTAATTATTGCAAATGTGTTACCTTCCTTTTCATCAATATGGAATTATGGAATTAACCGTTAGTCAACTGCCTGGACTCCACCTGTAGTAGTATAGTGCAATTGATGTTCGAGCCTAACTCAAGGGACTTTGCACTACGACTTCACCTTGAATGATTATCCTTAAAACATGTGATTTTTCGTTCATTTTAATAAGATTACCATAACGTGTAACATCTATCGATTTTAAAAACATATGTGAGAATTACGTATTCTACCGACAGATATTAATTTAATAGACTAAATTGAATGAATTTCTTCTAACCCATTTTAGGGTTTTTGGTGTTATTGGATGGTGAGACAATGGTTGGATAATTGGGTCGGCAGGTGGGCAAACAGTCAACTTGGCATGATATGTACTTATATGATAAACTATAGAGTATTGATTTTTTTGATTTTTGGTTGAAAAAATGTTAGGACGTGACATAAATGTATAAACGTAAAAGTGGTTTTGAGTATTTTATATTTGAAGTTGTTTGTTAATAATGCGTATGTTTTTTCTATTAAAAAGCAAAAAGCTTTTGGAAAGCTTTAATTGGAGTAAAGGAGAATAGGAACTAGTACCTGCATATTGTTGGAATATGATCCTCTGCGTTTCAAATGAAATTGATAATATCCAATTAATTAGTATTTTTAGAGAAATAAAATTGTCATTTTAATTTTTTTTGGATAATTTTGCCCTTTTAAAATACACTAACTAGATTCCCGGCCACATCGTTAGGATCGCCAGGGTCCCATTTACTGATTTTATTATCAGCAGATTTCGAGTGTCTTAACGCCTTAATCAAGGGTGGAAATTTCGAAGATTACAAGCAAACACCAGAAAAAAAATCAGCAAATGAGGAATATCGTGAGAATTCAGCTATGTCGCTTCCTTTGGGCTTGCCCGGCAAACTATTCCCCTTCACAAAGCATGCTGCCCCTCACTCTTAGGGCTGCATTTTTATTTTTTATTTTTAATATCCTTTTCAATATATATAAGACTTGTGCGACTAGTTGATAGCAGAATGGAGATCCTGATAAAAACAAAAATCAATCAATATTCCTAAGAAATATCTTTCCATCTCATACGAATTTCCATCCCAAATTTTATGTAGCATGGTCCCCCATTGTATTTGGTGTATGAAAATTATTTTTTTGATTGAGACTACGCCATATAAGCTTTGGGAGAATGAGGAGATAATGGGGGTGATATATAGCATTATTCGTTAAAATATGGGTTATGAGTTGCAATGTTTAGGCTTGAGTTAAGGATTAAGTCTGTATAATTAAAAGTAAGTCCAAGACATGAAAACTCAAGTTTATACATAAATGTTATCAAGAAAGGGCCTAATTGGAGTAGAACAATCATATCTTTTGATTCCGATATTATACTAAAGAAATCTCCGTGGTGTCAGAAAGCTGATTCAAATTGCTACAATATTTTTTTTTCACAAATTTTTTTGAATTCAAATGTTTATTAGGTCAAAATGGGCTATCAAAAAAAAGTCAAGAATTGAAGTTTGGCAGACTTTGGTCGAATGTCAATCAATGTAACCCATTCACCATGTCCCAATACTAAGACTTGAGATGTTCAGTCGATTGAAGAGATGGAGTTAGAGGTGAATCCGTGAAACCCTAGTAATTCGCATTCCAACAAGAATTAATCCAATTTGAACAAGACAATTGTTAGCTGAATTTGCTTTAAAACATATGTTTTCTTCTAAAGTATATAAGCCTAATGACCTACAACTTTCATAAGACACATAAACTATTTTTCATTGTTCGTAAAAAGGTTTCTAGACACCCTTGAGCCTAAACAAACTTAATTCATCTATTTGTTTTTCATCAACCAAATTACAAGAAAAATAATAAAATAAAATTCAGCCACCAGAGTTCTGGGTCGTCGTAGCAGAAGAGTTTCATTCGGCAAGGTGATTCCTATAGAAGAAAGTAAAAAGTTACGGAGCCATTGCAGATCAGGAAGGTGAACAGGCCGGTCGTTCGCTAAGGTTACATAATAAGATCAATCTATAGTATAAATCTTCTATTATAATTGATACATTTGGGGTAGGATAGAATGGTTTTGTGTGGATTGATTTTATGCTTTATTGGATTTTTGTATTTTATATCTGTAGTGTTTGGGTTGAAAATTGATAATCTTGTGCGTCACAATCTTGGGTCTAAATCAAAATGTACATAATTGTTTTCATTTTTTCCTGGGTAGTAAATGTTGCTTCTGCATGTCGTTGTTGTTGTTTTTTTTTTTTTTGAGAATGCTTCTGCATGTTGTTAGTAACGAAGGTTGATTAAAATCCTCAACGTACGGTTAAGTGCATGTTTTTATCTACAACACAACAACATTAATGATCCAAAAATATCTCTTTCATTAGATTGATCGATCTCTCCAATGTTTCTGACTTATGTGTCAGCTCTAGTCCTACTCAAATGCAAATATAAACATTAAAAATAAAATAAAATAAAAGCGAATGTAAACATCACTATCATTACAATGCAAAGCACAATGCACGCGTTATGATAAAAATAAAGAAATAAATGGAAACAAAGTCTAGCATGTAGGGATTATTGATCCATCGTAGCTAAAAATAAAATCAATCGATGCACGCGAATTTGGGCAATAATTCAAAGAAAATAATAATGATTTTAAGAGTATGAAAATTTGTAAAAGAACCCAAAAAACAGAAGAAAAAAAAAAAAGTTGATGCCAATTGAGGCCACTGATCATAGGGTGCCGTTTGTCAAGCCTAGCTAGCAAAAATAATTATTTTTCTAACACAATATATGTCCTCCTTTGTTTTGTGAAAAAAAAAAAAAAAACCCTAGTTATGGACTTCGGAAGTTGCAGTGCATGACTTGGTCAAAGAAATGCTTAATTAATTAGTTTGCAGTTTCTTGAGGAAGATATATTATATACTCCACATGAGGAAGATCCAGATTCCGATTCTGATATTCAACTGAAGTCGCAGGCCATATGGTTTTTGCATTGGGAACTTATGACACTGCTGAGGAGGCTGCAAGAGCTTACGATGAGGCTGCTTGCTTGCTCCGGGGAGCCAATACCCGGACAAACTTTTGGCCTCGTCATTCAACGCCGCCGGCTCTTCCCTCAAAGATCACCAATCTTCTTTTGCTTAGGCTAAAAGCTAGGCACATTGCCGCCACGTCAGCACCAACTTCTTGTTTGCCTGTTGAGCAGGAAATAAAAGTAAAAGATTATGATGATAAGTTTGATAGTTTCTTCAATGCTGATGCTAGTGATAACATTACTACTGTAAGTTTTGAATCATCAAGTTTGACTGGAGGATTTGAAGAGGGTAGTTGTGTGAGAGCCTTGGATATGGAGGAAGAAATTGAAGAAAAAGAAGATTTGCAGTTTGTGGATGCTGAGAGATCTGACTCTTATTGTTCACCTTTTGAGATAACTGAGGAAATGGTACTGGGGCCTTTAATGGAGCTGGAGAATCATGGGGATCAGGAGGCTTCAGTGCTTGGAGAGACCATGAAGAGGATGATGTTTGAACGTAAATTCTCAGCTTCTCTTTATGCCTTCAATGGGATTCCAGAGTGCTTAAGGCTGAAGCAATCAGGGGTGGCAAATGATCAAACAGAGAAAAAAGATAAAGAAGAAACTTTTCAGAAGGTGGTCATGCAAGAAGAGGTTGAGAATATCCCACAAACATCGACAGAAATTGGATCTTCTTCTTCTTCTTCTTCTGTTTCCTCCTCATTTTTGAGCACAGAAAGTAGTGAACAGTGTCTTTGGAGCTCTCTCAATCTTTCTTCTATCTGCTCTATATGAACAGATCGAATCATCCCCTCATATAAATTAGTGTTTTAGAAATCTTTAGTATCTTAGGCAGGATTTCTTATTTGCATTGTGGATCAAAGGGGATCCAAGAGAACGATGCATTTGAAAACAAGTAATAATTAATGTTATATTCTATATTTTTATTTTACAACTATAAGTGCATTTGAAAATAAGTAATTATTTTTACAAAAAGATGTTTAAAATTAAATTATAATGAAAAAGAAGCTTCTACATGGGTGAGGGAGAGAGAAGCTTTTGGTGGACATGTGATGGTGGATGGTGGTAGAATTGGTAGTGGCCAGCCGTTAGGCGATGAGTATAACTGTGATAGGCATCTCAATCCCTTTAATGACGTGATCGATTTTGAGTCGTTTATTTAAAATGAACAGCCCATATTAAAGTTATTGCACCGTACAATATCTTAAATATTTCACCAGATCTCAACCCAAATCCAATTCTATAAACCCATTGTCAATTGGGATCTATCAATGGTAGAAGTTGGTAAAAATTATTCACCATATGTATATATAAAAGGAATAGTGCAGAAGGTTAAAAAAAAAAAAGAAAAAAAAAAAAAAGAAAAGAAAACAACCTTTTATTTTTGTTTACTTACTACTAATAGTTCCCGCACTCTAGCTAGCAACATTCAAAGTCAGAGCCATTGATGAGGGGGCATATATATATATATGAGCGATCATGATTATATCGCATAATGTAAGCTAATTACTTTATAATCACGACCACGACTCACTTGCTCTTTCTTTTTCCTTTTTGCTAACGTAAGAATTTGGTGACAGGTTCAACCAAAATTACAACATGTTCTTAATTAAAACATATCTATCAAGTTGCCAAGTGCTGCAATATCTATGCATTTGCCTAGTTTCTTTTAGACCATTCACAAGCTAAATCATCATGAATATCTTTATTTTGGTCTAAACCCATCATTAATGTCTCTATATATATCTTCATCAGTTTTTAGAACATATATTAATTAATTATTTAAATATTCAAGATACAGGTCATATGGCCTAGATTTTCTCTAGATCTTCTCGATCTGCCGAACCAATGCATACACATATATATATACACACTCATGGTTTAAACGACCAAAAAACAAACAAAGAATTCACTCCATTAATTAACTTTATTATGAATTCCTATGATTATTGTTCCTTCTTTTAGTGCAGATTGTCAAAGTTATCTTATTCCCCATTTGCTCAAATCATGTTTGTGGAATGAGCTTCTTTCTTTAGATATATAGTTTTTATTGGAGAGAGAGAGAGAATATATATGATCATATGACATATATATATATATATCATCACCATGCTTCTGATTTATATATATTTTTATATTTTTAGTGCTATAAATAATCTCAAATTTGAATTAGTCGAGCATATCGGTACGGATGGATTTTAGTTTTGCGCAGAGATACATAATCTAAGCTAGAGTTGATTGCAATGGAAGAGGGAAAGAAGAAACGGCCAGAAAATTAGGTCAGGATATCATCTTTCAGTGGCCGGCCAAGGGAAACCATTAATTCAAAAGTCTTTTGGATATTGATTTGGTCAAAAAACCCCTGATTTCAAATCTTTTTATTTTATTTTATTTTTTTTGGAAAAATTAAAGAAAGTAAAAATTCCCTTGTGACTCATGGTGTGGCCGTGGTTCTGGACTGGTCATGGGTGACATTTAGGTTTTTATTTTTATATTTTTAATTTTTAATTAATGATAAATTTATATTTTTATAAATTTTACAGGTATATAAAAGACATTTCACTCGTTTTCCGTTTAATTTAACCCTTAACTCTAACCGTAGAGGTGAAATTAAAAGATGTCGGAAAACGAAATTATCACATTGCAAATTTTGATAATTCAAAGTCAACATGACAAAACGTGAGAGAATTAAATACAAAAATGACTGTTAATTTAGCTCTCTTGCTCTTTATTTGGGTTATGAGAAATCGACTTTTATTTCTCTAAAATAATAATAATTTTATTTTTGGTTTATCTCTGACTTACTATTTAGTGTTTAATTATCGTTTATCATTTATTAATTTATTATTGATATATGTATGATATTCTGAATTTCATATATTTATTATGTTGTTTTTATTTGATATAATTGGTTTATTGTGTTGTATTTGATTATTTGATCTGATATGATTGTTTTATTAGGCTGTGTTGTCTTTTTTTATATGTGATTCATGTCTGATATGATGAATTTCTAATGCTATTATGTTGTGTTTGCTCTAAATTCTGATATAAATGGTTTATTTTATATATATTGTGTTCTCTTATTAATTATTCATATGTATGATCTGGATTTTTTTATAGTTATTATGATGTTTTTGATGATTTGATCTGATATGATTAGTTGATTATGTATTTATTATTCTATTAAATGTTTTGTATACATATGTTTTTCAATAATGGGGTTATTGTTGCTGATGCTCTTCAAAAGTGTTTCACCACATGGGGGATCGAGAATAAAGTGTTTGCAACAACAATAGACAATGCAAGATACAAATTACAATGATGTCACCACTAAAATTTTGAAAGATGATTTTGCTACGAATAAAACATGATATATTTTGAAGAAAATTGCTTCATGTGTGATGTTGTGCGCACATAACAAATATGTTGTTGCATGGTTGGCATTTGCAATATTAGAGTTTAAAGAAGCGTTTCCCGGGTTCAACCACCCCCATTTAGCCAAAGGGGTGGTCGGTTTTTATATATATATATATATATATATTTGGTTTTTATTTTTTCAACGGCATATATATACCTATTTATTTATTATTTTAGAAAGTGTTTAGTCACCTTTTAAACTCCAATAAACTATTTGTCCAACCCGACGTGGAGGGACCAATTTAACATTTATTTTCCTTCCAAATTTTAAAATGAAGAAGATGCGGTCTCTTTGACTGATCGAGTTGAAATGTAGTAGTTGATATAGATGAGTGAGGCATAATGATAGGAGAAATTGAAATATATAATCTTTGTCTCCAACATCTATATTATGGCTGTGACTTTTCTTGCATACTACTTGGGTGACGTACGTAACCACTCGGGGAGCAACGCCAACTTGAGAGATATCAGCAACTTATTAGCCAGCAGATAGATGAGAAGTTTATCCAGAAACAGATAAGATTATTGTATTTGAGAAACTCTCTATTCAATTGACTCCAGCCCTTAAACCCTAGCTAGCTCTTTATATCAAATGGCAGCTAATATTACTCACCACAAAAAAAAAAAAATCTCTTCTTGCATTAATCAATGGTTGTTCCATGGGCAATCCCATCCCATTAATTTTGCTGAATATATACTCTTATCATTATATCTCGTCTTTTTAGAAAATCTATCATATTTTTCAAAATCAATGAGATATATTGCAAAAAATAAGAACACAAAAATAAGCAATCACAAAACACTTAGATTTACATGGTTCATCACTGACGAGCATAAGAAAAAAATCACATTTAAACCGTAGCACTTTTAACATTGAACTGGGTCAGAGACAAACCATGACTTCACAGAACCTAACAGTCTTCTTATTCCAAACAAAACCTAGCAGATTGAATGCAAGAGAGTTCTTGCTTCTTTTGCATTTAATTTACATATATACCAACTCTTTTATGGATCTGTAGCAAAGAGTTCTTATTGCTAGCAGTAAATAATGGTTATATGTGCATGTTAGTGCCTATTTATGTGTGAATTTTATAGTTCTTATGGGTTATTATTTCATCTTGGAAACTGTTTTGGCTAAACAAGTGTTTTTCAGGGAAATGCACCGAAGCATATGTGGTCTTTTCATTTAGAATAATTAAGTAAATAAAGTAAGAGAAAGATAAAGATAAAGCCATCATCACAACTTTTAGGGTTGGCTGGTGATTGAAGTCTAGGATTTTTTTTTTTTTTTTTTTCCACTTTTAATTCAGTGAGGATTAACACAAGTGCCTAATTTTGAAGTTGGGTAACTTTCTTTTCCTCTTGGCAGGTAAGCATAATAATAGTGAGGAACACATCGAATGAGAGTTTGCCACGTGTAAAATTGCGCAAAGTCAGAAAGTGTTATGGGTCTGACCAATATATCCTTTTTCGGGTCTGACCAATCTTAGGTTTTTTTGTCAACATGTGCTGAAGAATTGATGAAGAAGAAAGCAGTGGACTTGGTGGGTGATGATGTGGTCCAAATCTAAAAAAGAGTTTAATGTCCTTGGGCTCCACACTAATCATATTGTCCCATTACCACATTCCAACAATGTCTATCCTTAAAATATTAGAGAGACCCACCTTCTCAAGTGCATCAATGGCCCCCTTCTCATCCCTAGCTTGCTACTAATCATGTTGACAGAAGATGAGGCAAAAGGGTGGCTAAAATAGCAGTGCCTTTAACCAATTGTGAAGAGATAATAGCTTTTACAGCATTCACATTCAGTTTTCCAAAATTTTCTTCAAATTTTGATCAATGATTTTTTATTTTTCTTTTCTATTTCATTAAAATATTCAAGCTTTTGAAGCTTTGGAGAGGAAAAGAGGAGAGTTGGAAGAGTTTTTTTTAGTAGGGTTAAAGAGAGAGAGAAATGAATAAAATAAAAGATGAATGATCTACAATACTCTTTCATATATGAAAGAACATTGTAGCATTTTCTTTAAAATGAAGAGTGCGATAAAGAAAAAAAAAATAGATGTATGGTGATTTTATAGTGTAGTTCTTCAAAATTTGAAGAAAAAAGTGTTTGAAGGTAAGGATGTGGATGCTCTAAATAGACATGAAAGAAGAGGTTTGTTACGTTGTGAGGAGAACATCATATGTTATTAAGAACACCTTTGGTCGCTTGCTACCAACAAGGTCACTTATTCACTGATTGGCCTTGCGCTCCTATGAAGACCTTAACCGTATTCATGTTCAACTTTTCTTTTTGGAGAAGCGGACTATTTCGAAGGTTTCAAGATGCACCAACTCCCTTGCACACTTGGTCTCTAAATAAGTCGTTTTCCACAATGTATTTAAAAGCATTTCTGGAACTTCCTCTTTTCCTTTCTCTCTAAAAGTCCCCTTTTTGATCCCTTTCCCTTCTCCCACATTGAATAGAAAAAAGAATAGCTCTGTTATGTTCTGGTAGGGAGTTGGGTAAAAGTACCTCTGTGCTCCTGTATGGATCCAAGGAGATTAGGGAATAGAAGATTCTCATTCTTTTTAAACATTGTCCGGCTGAGGGCAAATGGTAAATATAACATAGGGGCGTTTAAGAAGCTCCATTAGGCCGCTATCAAGTAGGGTTTGAAAGAAGCTGCAAAAACTTTGGTAGCTAATTATGCTTGCCACTCTTTGCTTAATCTGGTTTTGGAGTGTTAAAAATTTCCCAGTTTCTCATCATCGTGTATGAACCTCATGGTGAATTTCCCAATGTAAAATGTTAAAGATCTCATAGTTTTCTATTATTATTATTATTATTTGTGTATGATGCTTTAAATATTAAAATGTGGTAAAATAAAATGAATTTGACCCCAGTAGAAAGCTTGGAATGAGACAATGGCAATGATAAAAATGATAAGCAGGATGATGCTTAATAAAATATTGAAAAGCAAAAATCAAAAGCCCCAGGAAGGAGGTGAAACTGAAAGTCCATGGCCATGGGCCATCGCTATCACCAGAATTCTAATTTTCTATAGCAGAGAGTACCTTTATTTATTCCCTCCCCATTTGACTGACCAAATATTTTTCAAGAAAAGGCAAGCATAGATAGCCTTGTATTGTTTTCCAGGTGGACACAAAAAATAGACCCATATTTATTCCCAAAGGGTTTTTAAAGAGCCCTAAAACATACCCTTTGCAGTTTGCACAACTCCAAATAGGCAGTACTGGCTTTCATCTTTCTTTATAAAGCAATATCCAGCCTTCAGCCTTTCTCTCTAGAGCTGGACACAAAGAAGCTCTCTCACTGTACAATAACTACAGTCTGCTGGGGGCACCTTCCCCCAGTCTCACTGATAACAAAATCAGAACCTCTGTTTCTCTCTCTCTCTGTCTCATGCCCATCTCTGTTTTCTATTTCTCCCTTCACTCTTGTTTTTCTCTCTAGCAAGTAATGGAAAAGACAGAAGAACCCAATGCTAACAAGAAATGCACCACCGAAACGAGAGGTTTTAGGGGCAGAGCCAGCCCTCACAAGCATCAGTACCAGTATCAGCATCAGCTACTACAGTACTCAAATCAGTATGGGTTCTGCAACCAGAACCAGTACCAGAGATACTACCCAGCGCTGCTTCCTCTGCCTCCTCAAATACCGCTTCAGCTAGCTTTAACTCCACCTCTTCCTCAAAACCAGAGCTTCAGAACAAAAACCCATCTCTACAAACCTTCATGCAAGCTGAATAACCCTCCTCTTGTCGCCTCCTCAGATACCCAGGTCCGAAATGTCACAATTTCAACAGGTAAATATCAAAAGCCTCTTCTTTTACTTGTTCTGTTTTTTACCCCCTTTATTTGGTTCCTGCTCTTTGGAAGTGCAAGTATGGTTTATGGTTAAATATTCTGGGGAGGAGGATATGTACTTTGTTCATGTAGCTTACTATCGTAGTTTTAACCATTAGAGAAGACCGAAAATTGAGAAAGATGTGCTATTTACTCTGTTTTCCATCTTCTTTTTTTCATTTTTTCTTGTCTTTCTTTTGGTCCAATTTATCTCTTTGTTCTTATTCAAATATGGAAATCTTGATACTTGAGTTAACTTATCTACTGTGAGGAGAACATAATTGACAAAAATGACATGTCCTGCTGATTTTGATTTGGAAGTGTCGAGTATTGTAGTTTAAGGTATTCCACCATTTATGGCCGATTTAGGCTTAAAATATCTCAATTTTATGATTTTTAGAGTTGAATCAGTTGGACTCATCTTGTTCTGTCCTCCTTGTCCACTCAGGTCCAGAGGGACTCGAAAGGCCAAAAAGTTTACCCCCTAAAGGAGATAATGGAAGAAGGATCATGGGTGCAAGGACACCACAAGCAGTAGTGACTGCAAGAAGACCAGATTCGGGGGGCGTAGAAGGGCCAGTTATCTCTCTCCTAGCCAACCATTTTCTTGTCCAATTTGATTCATCTCAACGAATTTTTCATTACAATGTTGAAATCTCTCCTAATCCCCCAAAAGAAGTTGCCCGAATGATCAAACAGAAATTGGTCGAGGAAAATTCGATTGTGCTCTCTGGTTCTTTTCCAGCCTATGATGGTCGAAAGAACCTTTACAGCCCTGTTGAATTCCAAAATGATAGGCTTGAGTTCTATGTAAGCCTCCCACTCCCCACTAGCAAGTCAGCTTTGCCAAAAGGAGAATTCAATGACTTGCTAGAGAAGCCTCCAAAGCTTAAACTATTTCGGATAAACATCAAACTTGTGTCGAAGTTTGACGGAAAGGAGTTAACTAGTTACTTAACCAAGGAGGGAGATGATTGGATCCCGCTTCCTCAAGATTATCTCCATGCTTTGGATGTTGTTTTAAGGGAAAGCCCGACAGAGAAATGTATAGCTGTTGGGAGATCATTGTATTCAAGTTCAATGGGAGGAACTAAAGAAATCGGGGGTGGAGCTATTGGATTGAGAGGGTTCTTTCAGAGCCTTCGTCCAACCCAACAAGGACTTGCCCTCAATGTAGACTTCTCTGTGAGTGCTTTTCATGAAAGCATTGGAGTAATCCCCTACTTGCAGAAGCGTCTTGACTTTCTGCGGGACCTTTCTCAAAGGAAGACAAGGGGTTTAACTGGTGAAGAGAGGAAGGAAGTGGAGAAGGCATTGAAGAACATCAGGGTCTTCGTTTGCCACAGAGAAACTCTTCAGAGATATCGTATCTATGGCTTAACTGAGGAAGCTACTGAAAATCTTTGTTTTGCAGACAGGGATGGGAAGAACCTGAGGCTGGTGTCTTACTTCAAGGAGCATTACAATTATGATATACAGTTCAGAAACATGCCATGCTTGCAAATTAGTCGGAGTAAACCGTGTTATCTTCCTATGGAGCTTTGTATGATTTGTGAAGGCCAGAAGTTTCTTGGGAAGCTTTCAGATGATCAGACTGCAAGAATACTTAAGATGGGTTGCCAGCGACCAAGAGAGCGAAAAGCTATTATAGATGGAGTCATGAGAGGACCTGTTGGGCCAAAAAGGTTATTTTTGAAAGTTTGCTAGTGAAGAAATTTTGCCCTGAATTCTCTTGAAAGTTTTTTGTCTATTAGAACTTTCATGGTTGGCTATGAAATGTCTTCTAAGTATTTACTATTTTTTTTTTCTATCTCAACAGTGGCATCCAAGGAAGAGAGTTCAAACTCCATGTTTCCGGAGAAATGACACGATTAAACGGAAGAATTCTTCAACCTCCCAAGTTAAAGCTTGGCGATGGTGGCCATGTGAGAGATCTGATTCCTTCCCGCAATGACAGACAGTGGAACCTTCTGGACAGCCACGTTTTTGAAGGAGCACAAATTGAGAGGTGGGCACTGATAAGTTTCGGTGGCACCTCTGAGCAGAAGTCCTACGTTCCGAAATTCATAAACCAGCTATCACAGAGGTGTGAACAACTAGGCATCTTTCTCAACAAAAGCACAATAGTTAGCCCCCAATTTGAATCAACCCATGTGCTTAACAATGTCTCTCTTTTGGAATCTAAACTCAAGAAAATACACAAAGCTGCATCAAACAATCTCCAGCTGCTTGTTTGTATAATGGAGAGAAAACATAAAGGCTATGCAGATCTGAAGCGAATTGCAGAGACAAGCATTGGGGTTGTAAGCCAGTGTTGCTTATATCAGAACCTCAGCAAGTTGAGCTCTCAATTCCTGGCAAATTTGGCTCTCAAGATCAATGCCAAAGTTGGTGGATGCACAGTTGCATTGTTCAATTCATTACCCTCTCAAATCCCACGTGTCCTCCAGTCTGATGAGCCAGTGATTTTTATGGGTGCTGATGTGACACACCCTCATCCACTTGATGATTTCAGCCCATCCGTTGCTGCTGTGGTTGGTAGCATGAATTGGCCAGCAGCAAACAAGTATGTTTCAAGAATGAGGTCCCAAACACATCGACAAGAAATCATCCAGGATCTTGGTGCCATGGTCGGGGAGTTACTTGAGGATTTTTGCCAGGAAGTAAAGAAACTCCCCAAGAGAATAATTTTCTTCAGGGATGGGGTAAGTGAAACCCAATTTTATAAAGTACTCGAAGAGGAGCTGCAAGCCATTAGAGACGCATGTAATAGATTCCCTGGCTATAAACCTCTCATCACTTTCTCAGTAGTCCAGAAGAGGCATCACACAAGGTTATTTCCCTTTGAAACCGATCCATCTTCCACTCAAAACCAGTTTTCTGATGAAAATGTTCCTCCAGGCACAGTGGTTGATACTGTGATTACTCATCCAAGGGAATTTGATTTCTATCTTTGTAGCCATTGGGGTGTGAAAGGAACAAGCCGGCCAACCCATTACCATGTCTTGTGGGATGAAAACCAGTTCACTTCTGATGAACTACAGAAGCTGGTTTACAGTCTCTGCTACACATTTGTGAGGTGCACCAAACCAATATCTTTGGTTCCTCCAGCTTACTATGCCCACCTAGCTGCATACAGAGGTAGACTTTATCTTGAGCGGTCAGAACCTACAGGTTATATGAGAAATGCTTCTACTTTCTCCCGAGCTGCCCCTCCTAAAGCTTCTCCCCTGCCAAAACTTAGTGAAAATGTTAAGAAACTCATGTTCTACTGCTGATTCTTCTTGCTCTCGTTGCATTCAAATTTCTAAACTATATGACCCACACACTTGAATTCCAGAGAGATGTAGACTAATATGATTGCATAAGCTAGCCAGGTCCCGATTATGACTAACTTGTAGGTCAATTCAAGAATGAATGCTAATTCTCTGTTGGCCTTTCTAGATGATGCAAACTGTGGTAAAATTTCCTTATATTTATTGAGGAAGTTATTAATCTCTCTCATCGATGCTGAATTTGAAGTTCTCTTTTTTACTTAAATCCTGAATGAAAGTACCATGTGTTTTTCCTCCTGTTTTGATTTGTTCTCTTGCACTATTGCATTGAATCAATCAATCCTTGAGATACGACACCTTCGAAGAGATACAAATTCGGTCATGTTTGTTTGAATTTATTTATTTTTTTCTTCTCAACGCATACATTAATAAATTAAATGATTTCAAACACAAAACACTCTTCAAAACATAAAAATAATTTTTACCTTGATAATATATTATCAGAATAATTTTTAAAACAAAAAACACCTTTCAAAACACGAGATCATTGTCTGCCCAACCACCCCAACTTTCTCGAGGTTCGCAACAAGACATTAAGGAACGCCTTATTGCAAGTCAAAAACCCCACCTTACATCCCACCACGCTACTAGCATGTGACATTTAATTCAGCTCTATTAGTATTATGCTTTGTAAAAAAGGTGACACTTAGCAAAAGGTACGCTCAGCTCTATTAGTATTATGCCTTGCAAAAAAGATGACACCTAGCAAAAGGTATGCTCCGGACCCGCCAAGGATTGGTGACTGTCCAAAAGCGGAGCGACACCTTACCGGACCCATGCTGAGGAGAGAGAACCCATAAATGTAAAGAAAACGAACCCATCATGAGGTATGAATTAACTCTCTTCTCATGCATCTATCCCTGTCCCAAAAGACTGATTTAAACAGGCAGAGGTATATCCGCCGACACAACCGACAACCTCTCAAAACTTATTTGACCCTTATCTTAAAATGTGCTCGTAGATTTGAGCTCAGGGTGATCCATCACTGCATCAGTAAACTCCAAAAAAGTAAATATCTAAGCTCTGTTATAAAAAAGTTATAACTCTCTGCACTTGGTCCTATTGGCTATGTGGGATTAAATTTGAAAAAACAAAACCAATTGAGGGTAGGCACAGACCTACACCATGTCAGTGTGTATGTATTTATTTATACGTACCATCCCATGCATGCAGCACCATCAAGGACAGCAGAGTTGTACAGAGAGAGCATTCATTCAAAAGCCCTTCCCTTCACGGGCCCCTGCCCAAATTCAACAAAGAATATATGTTACGTAAAATACGTACAGAGACAGAGAGAGAGAGAGAGGGTATTGTAATAATAAATAAAGCCACACAAAAAGTCTGACTTTTTGACTTCCCCTTTTGTCTCTTCATCAGCTCTCTCTTATTACACAATTAGCTTTTCTTCTGTTTCTCTGTGTTCGTCACCCACAGCTTTTGCCTTTTAAGTACTGCATGGCCCTCCGGAAGGGACAGAAATCAATGTGGGCTTTCACAGAAACTTATTAGGGACCACCAAAATAAATAAATAAATAACCTTAAAAAGAGAAATTCATTTGGTTGGACTTGGATATTCACAAATGTGTAATAACGTAAAAAATATATAAAAATATTAAGAATTACACAGAATAATAAGATTAGAATAAAAAAATAAAAAAGATTTTGTGTGGAGCCAACTAATATTTACACGAGAATCAAGGCATTTGAATGAGAATACGAAATTACATAACCTGGATTCCTCTTGTCGGTGATGGAACCTTATACTGATGCTCTACGGCCCGTTCCATCACAATCCCATGTACCAACGGCCTATCAAACAAAACTAACACTACACGTTATTCCCTGCACCTACTTCTTGTTTCCTTCTGCACCCTTCTAAATGAGGATGACCTCAAAAGACCAATTTGTCCTCTCTCTTTTTCTAACTCCACTTTTTGTTATTCAGTTTTCTTTAAAAAAATAAAAATAAAAATAGTTAATTATTTAAGGGCAAATTCGTTCCTTCAAATTTCATAGGGGTGCCGAAAAAACAAAGATTAATACTGCCCTGACGCTGTTATTGCAGCATTATTGGTCTAATCAATCTAGTAGTTCTACACAATTTTCGTCGGTAAAGGACTTTCGGTGATTGATCCAACGGACAAAATCATCCATCGGTCTAACGGTGTAAAAAATAAGTAAGGCACCACATAAACGGTCGGGTTCCTGTTGTGGTGTATAGTCCCATCCGCACAACATACACCAACAGACCACGGCATCTATGTTGGACTACAGTCAGACTTCCGCAGATGTATAATGCGTGTGTGTGTGTGTGTTTGGTTGGCACTTGGCAGGCAGCAAATTGGATTCCATTTTGGTCTTATCACTAATCAAAACAAAATACAAAGTTAATGGTTTTTGTTTTTTGTTTTGTTTTTTTATTTATTTTCTTCTTCATATCATTTGGTTTGTGAAGAATCATATGAGGCGGACCACACCTTATGAAGCGAAGATCATTAGTACGAATTTCCCCCACTTCTTGTGTGGACATGTCAAAAAAAAAAAAAATACCTTTTCTTTTTTTTCCATCATCTCAACTTCAAAGATGTGTAACATGACCTTGAATATTCAAAGTATCAGAAAGCTTAATTAACACAATTTTTGTTCCCCATCTTGAATATCATGACTCCAAAACTTAGATTTTTTTTTTTAATATTTATACAGGAACCACCTGGTTCATTAGAAATTATGTTATTTGTAGCAAAATTCATATCCAAGCTCATCTGACTAAACTTTTTAGTGAAAGAAAACCAATGGAGTAGCACTAACAAAGAAAGTGTAGACTACAGAGGTAATATTTTGCATTGACAAATAATGATCTTTCCTTTCACTTCCTTGCATTTAGTCCTTTCTTCTTAAGGTGGGTGCAAGTCATGTAAGACGAGAAACCGAGGTATACATACATTCAGGTCAAATGTCAAAAAATGGGCCCTCGTACAGATCTCTCTGCTGGAAGTTGCAGTAACTCCCGAATCCCTTCACAAACCTGTATGTAATCAAATGAGATCATCGCCCATAGAGCCCAGAAAAAAGAAAGAACGACTTGTTCACACAGATGAAACAAAAGAAGCTAACTATCATCGAATATATGTTTTCATCACAAAGAACTTAAATTCAAAATATCAAGAAAACCATTATCCTTGTTTCTCATTTTATGTTAATTGCTTCAATAAAATGTCGCCTCCCAAACTTGTTATCTTTGATCTGTAGTTAATAGGATTTGAACAAACGCACAGCCCTCTTTAGAGAAAAGAACAGGGAAAGAAGATGTCCTGGCCTAAGGAACTCACTGGAAGATCCTTAACCAGGCGTTCCAACTTTGCAAGAGATGTTAGAAAAATAAATAAAAAGGCAAACAATCATAATTATAAATGAACATACTATCTTTATCTGGGATTTAATAGAAGCAATTAGCCGAGTGTACTCCTCTATCTGCCTGCATAATTGAAACCAGCTGCATTCAGTTTGAATGTACTCTACACAAAATAAGAAAAGAAGCTTATATATACACAACAAGCTACTTAAAAAATGTCTAGTCAGATGAACAGACAGGAAAGAGCAGATAGTGTAATTAAACTACCATATTGGCGAAGACAGTAAGCATCACATTCTACTGACAATTAAAATGGTATATTAAGATTTAGCAACCTGTGCAAGCCTTCACATCTTAAATAATCATTCGATGAACATTCGGCAGCGTGAATGTTAGAATCAAACTTGGCAGTGGCCAAGGAACCTTGATATATGACCAGAAAGCATATGCTTTGAGCAGAGTGTTTCTATACTAAGTTCAAAGTGCTATATAAGCAGCACTTTGATATAGTTGTGACCAAATAGATTTAAAGAAGTGCATGAATCACTTTCAAAATTAGTTACGCTATGCAAGAGTAAACAAATAAACTTATACGGTGCAGGCTCAAGCTCAGTTCAAGCTCAAGTCGAGCTTCAAAAGGGTGTTTGACCCCAGCTCTACCAAAATTGGCCAAGTTTGATCTCAGCTCTATCCAGACTCGAATAAATCAAACGAGTCAAGGTCGAACTCAAACTGAAGAAGTGGTATCCAGAGAGAGAAAAGGAAATGAAAACTGATCTGGATTTTGCAAGGGTTGAAAGAAAGTAGGTGGGAAGGTATCGGGTAGGATTAATGAATTAGAACCAAACTCAAGTCGAGCTTAAACAAGTCAAACTCCAATTGTTCATGGACCATGGACAACTCGATTCATTACAGCTGGAATACTAATGATAAAAGCATATCTTGTTATAGAAGAAATACTGTATACCTGGTTAGCTTTTCTTCCTTTAGTGATATGAAATTTAAAGCTTCAGGCCAGGTGAACTCCACATGGAATCCAAGTCCAACATCCACAAATATGCGTTGTGTATCTGGACTGTAAGCATGTATAAAACAACCCCCCAACCATTTAAAAAAATCAGACAACAGTAAAAATGTAATTAGGAAGTAATTATCTCATTTAACACAGCTACAGCCAATTCAATGCAAAAATCTTAATTCAAAGTGGTCATGCTCAGACTAAAACAACATACAAAGTGCTTATACTACCATGGATAGGCTTGACAGCTGGGCCACCTTCTCCCCAGCAACCCAAAACAAAAACAAAAGAAAGGCTATTTTGTTTCATTCATAGTAGGGCATGATGGACAACAAAAGAGCGACTATCACTTTAAACCTTTTTCCCCCTCAAAACATTACACATTTTTTTGTAATCCCATCACTGAAATAATTCATTCAATTCCGGGCCCACAAACTATGTCCCATTGATCTGTCCCTGCATAAGATGCAAATGCTTTTTCCAACATAATCCATGATGATGATAATCAGCACCACAGGGAAGCAAGGAAACTAGTAGCTAACTAGGACATAATGGACAAGAAGTGAACCAGCTATAGTACCATCATTAAACAGAAGTAGAAAAATAACAAAATATACAAGAAAGATACAATTGCATGCACCACACACATTCACATGTATAAGCATGAAAGCATCACCACAAAACATCAGAGAAGATGAGAGTTAGAGACTTACACATCAGCTTGCATGTACACTTCAGAGCCCAGATTGACCAAAGTCCTAAGACTGGTTACACTATTTTTCTGTAGATTCTCTATGTTCCTTCGCAAATCCAAGCTATAAGTGCATAGAGTCAAGTAAACACAGACGCTAACAAGCATCAACACATGGGATTGATATGTTTAATGTACAGTTTATTCCCTGATAAATAGGTACTGCACAAATAAAAATTATGCTTCTGAAGCAACCCCTAAGCTAGTCAAAAGGAAATAGGAAGCAAGCTATATTTCACAAGAAATGTGATTCGAATGATGGTTCCTGGATCAAATGGCATCTCCTCCCTGATTAAGAAGTGTTAGAGAGTGAGGTTATGGATTCAATCCCATGCGATGAGTAAGTTGCGTATTGTCCAATATGTATATACATACATATGTCCACCATAAACCTTTTCCTCGTTTGAACTCTGCCCTTTAACTTTAAGGCTATGCCATCCTAATGTGCTGCTAAATAAAGGATCTTCTCATCTTCACCCCGTAGGAACTACAAGATCACCAGTTGAGAAGATCCATCAACTTGAAAGACAAAGAGAAAGGTTTATCTATTTTATTAACCAATGATTCGTTATTTTAACATATAGCAACAACCATTTCATCCAACATGGTTATTTTTTATTCTCCAATGGATTTACATCTTTCATCAATGGAAATTTTTCTTTGGCTAGAAAGATATGTGGCTATAAAATAGAGGTTAAGCAGAACAAATTGATTGGGTGGCAGAGTCGTGGAAACACCTCTTTTTTCCATATTTTGGACCTTAGCTCCCGCACCGAATCAGTGGTTTACCCCTAGGTATTTTGAACGATTTAAATAAGAGAAACTTATACTTAACTATATATTATAGTCATAATTTATTTTTATGGTTATAATTTATTTTATATTAATATGAAATCTATTACATTATATGAAATATATTAATAATATAAAATATAATAAATCTAACATAAAAATTAATTATTATTATTTTTATTGCTTTTATCCATTAAGCGACAACCCTTCCACTCGGCACTATTGGATCACTAAGCCTGACTTTCTTCCCTGCTTGATGGGTGGAAGGGAGCTCCCTTCTACCTTTGCACTCATGGGCCAATCTTCGTCTGGCCCGAATAAACCTTTGCGTGCCTCCGTTACCTTTTGGGAGACCTATGCCCCATAGAAACTGTCTAGCTGAAACTGTCCCTTAGCCCGTAGGTCCTAACACAAGGTTATAATTTTAGCTTTTCCAAAGTGGTATCTAACTAACGGTGCAAGAGCACTCAATCGGTACCACGTACGGGGGTTGATACTTGCCTAGTTCCGGAAGATCAAAGAAGTTGGTGACCTGATGACAAGGGAACCAACGACCAAGGCCTCGATGAACTGTGGTTGTAACTATAACAATCCTAAGGTAGCGAAATTCCTTGCCGGGAAAGTTCTGACCCGCACGAAAGATGTAACAATTTGAGCACTGTCTTGAAGAGAGACTCTGTTGGGCCGATACTAACATTGAGAGACAAAAGCTAGGGGAGGAAATGGGATTAGATAACCCGGTAGTCCTAGCCATAAATAATAGATACTAGTTGTTGTGCATGTCAACCCATGCAATGTTGTAGCTCATGCGCCAAGTATCCCGTCTATTGTGAATTCAAACAAATGTGGCAGATAAGAAATATATATGCACGAATTAATCAATAGTTCAAGTCATACTTGGCCTAGCTAGGCCATCCTGGACTTGAACTAGATACCTCGCCCATGAAGTAAATCATTGCACCTATATTCCAACCGATTGGGAGAGAATCATTGGATTCCTTTTCAAGAGCAATTCATCCTTCCCGAATGCAGCATACAACTATTCGGTATATTGTGCTCTCCAAGTGTGCTTGTTCGCCTCCTTATATAGACACACACACACAGAGAAGAGAGAGAATGGAAAGGATACAAAACTTTTTGTTGTTCAAAGACCTTGTCCCTGCAAAATAAGAACATAAAAGTTTAGTGCTTCTTCCCACTTCTCATGTCACAACCAACATATCCACAAAGCACTACCCAGACTATATTGGCGAATGAGATATTTGCTGCTTCTTCAACTATTTGCTTTTAAAAACAAATGTGAACTTTGAAACCATAATAAGCCAAATTGGTCCAACTCAAATGATTGAGTTAGAATGTCAAGTTTCAATCTAGGACTTGTTAACAAACATATATGCTGCCTGAAAATAAAAGATAGAATCTCTTATAAGAAAGAATAAATGTGTTCTTTACAATTTATGTTGCATCCATTTAAACATGTCTCAACACCAACGGAATGTCATTGTTTTACTCTAATTAGGAGGCAGGTGGAGATGATTTTAGAAGCACTTTCAACTGACACAAGCAAGAAACAAGCGAACAAAGACATACCGTTCAGCAATAGCTTGAATAAGATCTGGTTTCAAGCGTCGATCAACAAATTCCTCAAATCTCTGTACTTTCTCCTGGCGAAAGCTGTCCATTTCAATCCTGTCACATATTTCAGTATAATTAGAGCTTCCCAAGAAGTCACTAAACCACAGTGAGAGACTATGCTCAAATACATATTTTCACCAAAATTACAAATAGCAACAGGGTTTAGACTGGCATATAAAGAATTCAAGCTGATTACGAGTACGTAAGTTCTAGCAACTAACACAGTGCATGATGCCCACTTCACCTCCTTAATTTAACAAAAACAAATGCATTACAAGTATTTTAGCAACTTGTTTGATTTAGCAGCAGCACTACTATCAATTATTAATATCATTTTAGTTTCCAATCAGTGAAATCACAACTCAGATAATTTTACTCGATTACTCACGAATGTCCTGCTTCAACCTTACTCGCTAATATTTCTTTTGGGCATTTTATCAAACAGTTAAGGTGAACAATTCTGCATTCCTTGCACCTCGACAACTAACAAGTATCTAATACAGTAACAAACTTTGGGTCAAAAAATTTGGATCCCGTACTCGGAGTGACAGCTAAAACAATCGAAATCCCAAACGAAATACAAAAAGCAAAATCGTCGAGCAGTGAAGGAGATTGTAGCCCATAAAATTTTGTGAACGTTAACTTGCTCACCTCCTCATCGTGCTTTCGGAGCCCTAAACCAGGCTGCAGGGGCCAAAAGGTTTGCACCGATTGAAAATACACCAACAGCTCGAGTTTTTAGAGAGAGACTGAGAGCGATGGAATTTTCTAGAAAGAGAAATAACGATACAATCGGCTCACTTTTTCTTTTTTCTTCTGGCCGTATATTTGCTGCAGAGTTTGTAATTTTGTGTCTTAAAAATGAATAAATACTATTTACTAGACTTTAGTATAATTATCATATAATTTAGTGATGTTTTAGTAAAATCAACCCTTATATCAATACTTGTAAAATAAAATAATTTTAAAAAACAAAAATAAAGCTGATTTTCATTGCTACTGAATAATACTAATTAATAATCTCTAAGAGGTAATTCAATCGGCTGCGGATCACGCTCATGAAACGGAAGTCACTAGTTCAAATTCTCATCTCTCCCCTGTTGTGTGAACATGTTAAAAAAATAAATAATACTAATTAATAGACGTATGTACAACTGGATGACGTGACAATAAAATTAGAACTTATAACCAAAAAAAATTTAATTACTAATCAAATGTGTAATTTTGTTTTGTTTTGGTTTTTTTTTTTTTTTATGTCTTTTTCTTGTCCATTTAAAAGAGATATAACTTTTAAGATTATTATTGAATTTGCTAAAGCCACGTCACATTTAAAAAGATAAAAGGGGAACAAAAGTTTTCATACCTATTTTACAATTTAAAGACCTATAATGCCTATATATATATACACACACGCACGTAGGTACAAGAAATAAAATAAAAACTTAAAAATTGAAGTTGAAATATATATTTGTCTTGAAAAATTACCATATTTCGAGTTAGTCCCTCAAAAATATAACATATAAAATTAGTCCTATGTTTTTTAAAAATCTTTCATCCCCTTGCAAGGGCGGAACAACATGGACCCCAAAATTTTTTTAAAAAAAATAAAAAAATAAATTTATATGGTTTTAATTAAAATAGACCCTTCAAAATTAATTTTTTATCCCTCTAAAAAGTCTTTTTTATTTTGCCTCCCATCTAAAATTTTAATTTCACCCCCACCCCCTTGCAACTTTTTGTTTTGTTTTGTTTTTTGTTTTTTGTTTTTTTGACATGTCTACAAAAGAGGAGGGAGAAAAATTTAAACTAGTGATCTCCGCTTTATTAGGTGTGATTCCAGCCGATTAAGCTACCTCTTGTGACCACCCCCTTGTAACTTAAAGTGGCAAAACTGGTTAATGTATCAAGTTTTCAATGGTGTGATAGGTGGATGAGGTATTTTGATTGTTTTGGGAGATTGCTCAAGTGGTGATTCTCTTAATAAATCAATTTTCTTTAGTATATATTTATAACTTAAAGTAAATGTGTCACGTGGAATGTATGGTTGGTGTTTGGCGATATAAAATACAAGCAATGTGGCATTAATTTATTGGTATGACATGGCATGCCATTAATTAATTAAACGATAGGTTGACAAAATGAGCTACTTAAAATCGAGATAAAACTTAAAGACCGAATTATCAAAATTAAAAATCAAAGGGTTAAATTGAAATCGCATGAAAATTTAGAGACTAATTTAATTATTCCCTAATAATTCGTGGCAATAAAATGTAATTTATCCTCTCTCTCTTTTTTTTTTTTTGGTCGGTCTAGGTGCATTCTAGCAGTAATTGACTATTTGTATGATATGCTGCTAAGTTCAAAATTGATGGGAGGCCCCAGGTGTTGGCCTCCTACCATCTCCTCGTCCAATTTCAACATGGTTTGTCTCCGTTCCAATAATCAGATTTATCAGCTGACATCTTTTAAAAACATAATAACGAATAAGCTCCTAATTTTGAGTAGGAAAAAAAAAGAAAGAAAGAAGAGTAAGCTCCTAATATTGTAAATGAGTCTCATAATCATGGAATCCCAGAACACACTGAAACAATTGAAGCTGCAGAACCATCTATTTATGTCATCAGCATATACGAATAATGCCCATCATTCACAGCTCTCCATGCAAGAACACAAATATATTAACCATGCTCAAAACCTTAGACTATGGCATGGCAGCTAGTATACCAAATCACTAGTTAACCACATAGCATGTGCATTACTCTAAACTATTTGTTATTCACAATGTTCAGACATGAAAAGAATTCTGATGATAAGATGTTCATGAAATGCTCACAACAACAGATAATATCATGGAATTCCTTTACCTTTGTGCACAATCCTAAACCACATTGTTTGCCCCTTGGCTTTCAAACAAGTCCTATATTTCCACTAACAAGATCATTATAAAAGTTACATGAAGTAATTCTGAAGTCTAGAAGGTAAAAAATTCATCCCCAGAAATAAATTACTATCCAAAGCTCAAGCTCTTTACTACATTACTCAAAGAACATGTAGTGATTTCTATAAACGAAGTTAAAATGAATTTGAAGATAATTCCGTATCATCTGTAACGACAAAAGTATATGCATTATACATGTAAAAGCCAATGAGGAATTGAGGTTTCCAAGACTTTTCCTACAAGCAATATACCTCCTATAGTGCTGCAATACGAAGCTTTCTGATACCTTCTTTCCATCCCTATGCCCTTTGTGATCAGCAAGAAGCAACTTTATGTACTAAAATCAAATATGCATCCAAGAATTGAGAGCCATTTGACTTTGAGGCTACCGCCCGCAATATATTCTTTTGCGAAGATATACTGTCGTACCAATGCACTGATCCTGTTCAGCCGTAAATAGACAACTGGTAACAAGATCCTAATTTTCTCTAGGTGCTCTCATCTTCATGTTATTCAATCAAAAATGTTCTGCTAACAGTAAATCAAATTTATGAAGTGATATCATTGAATGCCTATCCTTTCTGCAGAAACAGCCATTGTTTCTAGTATTGAGTGGCCTTCACCACCCAAAGCTTCCATATTGAAAGATCTGCAACTGAAGTAGAAAACTGCACTCATCATGGAATCAATAAGCACCACAAACGAAAACATAATCACCAAAAGAGGCCCTTCCCAGATCCTCGAAGACCCATCTCCATAGCTCAGTGTCTTCACTCTATGCTCAAACAACCCCTCAATAAACGCCATCCCAATTGTTGATCCAAGAAATATCAAAAGACCCACTTGAGTCTGGCCCTTAATCAAGGTACTCGACCGCAGCATTGCCTGCGGTCCTGAAACATCCTCCAACACTGAGATCACAATAGCAATGTTGCAAATAATGATTGCATTGGCAAAAAGAACCGAGAAAACAAGCCCCATCATAATTGCTACATAGACAATCAGATCCGGCGAAAACCCCACTACAGTACATGCACTGCACACAAGAACAAGTAAAACAAAAAACAATGTGACACAACTAACAATCAACAAGCACACCCACACATACGTCGAAACAAGCCGGCTCCAAATCTTGGCAATGATCACATAAAACTTGGACACATCAAATTTTTTCCTCGAATAACTACAATCTACTGAATAAACCACCGCAGCTTTTGATAACAACGACAAGGTAATATACAACGGGAAGCACATTGTCGATGAAACTGCCATCTCTGCGAAATGCTGGCACGAGTGTTTGACAAAAGGCCTAAGAGGCAGTCCACTGGACTTGGCCACCAACAACAGCCTAATAGTCAGTCTCTTCACAATAGACTGTTTCACTAAAACATTCGATAAAACCACGGCAGTCATTGGGCAAATGAGCAACGCGGTGATAATCATAAACCCCGACGAATTGTAGCGGAGAATCTTAACGGATTCTCTTAGAATCTCCAAGGCATTCATTGAACGAAACTGCGAATTAGACCCAGTAATGTTATCGGCGGATTCCAACTCAAAGTTTCTTAAATGGGTCTCTTCGGATCCATCTTTTTTCAGATCATCGGACCTATTTCTCGGTGATGGTCCACAAGAAATTTCCATTTCCATCAATCTGTTTTCTTTACAAACTAAACAATTTGGAGAAATACAAAAGATCTTATAGAGCTGAAGCTAGCTCTGTTACTGAAAATCAAGAATGCAGGTACTGTACAAATAATGCGAAACAGATCTGAGCAGGTGAAACTGGTGGAAAGATAGCACGTATCACGCAATTGAGAAGGGTACAGTACCTGAAAATGTGGGTTCGGCGGTGATGATCACAAGGCAGGTCACATGGGGAGGCATGGGCGCGAGGAGTGAAGGATGTTGAGGACGGCTCTCATGGCAGAAAATCAAGATATGATGTATGGGAGCGAGAATGGAGTTCTGGAAGAAAAGGATCTGCGCGAGGCGTGTGATTTTTGGCTTCGAAAAGAGATTGTGTACTTGGCTGTCCAATAATAAACGTGTGCGGAAGTTTAGTACGTTGGATTTTACAGATGTTTAATCTGACACCCTCGCATGATATGGTCGTTCGGAGTTTTTATTTTGAGTAAATTTACCAAATATATTTGTAAGTGTAAATTTTTTTTTTTTTTTCTAGGAAAAACACAAGCAGACCCCAAAAATCTCCCGAATATGTAAAAGAGGTGATGCAATTGTGTCGGTGGAGAGAGGGCGGGTGTTAAATGAACAGTCAGCAATGGCAGTGTCAAAGTGATGGTTGGTTGAAGCATGGACGTGTCCACGGGGCCAGGCCCCAGCCCCCTAAAAAAATCTTCTCCAAAGACTTAGAATTCAGAAAAGAAATTCCAAATCACCATTTAAAAAAAAACAAAACAAAAACAAAAATAAACAAAAAAAAAAAAAAATTGTTACAAATTCTTCCAACGTTATTCTGTGTCCTTTTAAGAATAACGGAGCTCTTACAATTACAGTTGAGTTTAAGATTAATTATTATTAAATTTTGATTAAATTATAATTTTAAAAGCAAATTTACTCAAAAAAAAAAAAAAAAAAAAGGCCGCCACAAAACTCAAATCTATTTACTTTTTACTTGTTAAGCTTCATATGAGGTAGGAATGGGCCAGGTTCTTCTTTTCATAGGCATTTATTCAGGCTTTAAAGCCCAATCAGAGTTATTCAAAAGTTGGGCCAATAAATTTCAGCTTCCCCTGTCTACATATGATGAGGTCTTTGTCCTGCATCCCAACACAAGAAAAGATTGGGGTCATGGTCCTTGTCCATTCTCCTCAAGCTTTCTTAATAGCAATCATCAAGCCCAATGGCTCTTTTGGGCGATGCCTTTGCCTCTAACATATTATTACTCTCGATCATTACATTTGTGTAAAATTTAATTTAATTAATAAAATAATTTTAAAAAATATTATTTAGTTGACTGTTATACAATTAAGGTAATATTACGGTAAAAATTAGTCATTAATAATATTTATATAATAATATACTTAATGTGCGTTTTACATTGTTATTTCATATACAAAAAGTACAATTTTAAATTAAATTATTTGAAATTACATTTTTAAAAAAATTTAGGGTTAATTACCTTTTCAGTATCTAGGTTTTCACATTTTTAATTTTTTCACCTAGGTTTCAATTCGTATTACAAATGATACTTAACTTATGAGTAAATATCAATTTAATACATATGTCACCTAAACTAACGGACGACTATGAGAGTGGTTTTGGCCACCCACTATGGCCTGTTTGAGGGTGGCCGAACTACTCCTAAGACTTTTGAGGGGGTTGTTCGGCCACCCAAATAGTCAAAAAGGAGGAAACTGAAACTACCCCTAAAGGCCTTGGCCACCCCTCACATGCTGACGGCATGGGATGGCCTAAATCACCCCCTTTACAGTCTATTAATTTGGTTGGCTAGATAATGACAAAAATACTAAATTAGTATTTATCCATAAGTCGGGTACCATATATTACACGAATTGAAGAAGAAAAAAAATTGTGAACAATTACTAAAAAGTGATTAACCAAAAAATATAAGTTAAAAAAAGTGTTTTTTTTTTTTCTTGAAAACGCTACTAAATAATATTATTTAAAAAGAAGGGTTAATTTTGAATGCGTCTGATCTTGGTCTCTTTGACGGAGCAAACACTGAACCGAGACCAATCTAATCTATCCGATCGACTTTTCCGAGAAAATCAAAAGACAAAGCAGTCTCTCCCCGTTATTCCTCCGCAAGCACAATCTTCACTCAGGCAATTGATTCAATCGGGCATGGAAAACCCAGAACCGCGGCTTAACCTCTTCACGGTGCTCTCGGAATCAAAGCGCATCCTGAACGCCCACTCGCGCCACTTCCTGGCGCTCTCGGTGCTCTTCCTGCTTCCTCTCTCCTTCTCCCTCGTCGTCTACCCAACCCTCCTCCACCTCCTCACCGATCCTTTCCCCAAAAACACCCAAATCCTCCTTCGCGCCCACCCTTTTGATATCCATACCCACCACCATCATCATCACCAACAAGAACCCATCTTCTCCAACAACCAACTCCTTTCTCTCCTTTACTCCCTCTTCATCTGCGCCTTCTCTCTACTCGCCGTCGGCTCCATCACCTTCAGCGTCTACCACGGCTTCTATG
The DNA here is from genome assembly GCF_901000735.1 of Corylus avellana. NCBI lineage: Eukaryota > Viridiplantae > Streptophyta > Magnoliopsida > Fagales > Betulaceae > Corylus > Corylus avellana. The sequence goes on along the minus strand of NC_081544.1, from coordinate 31,801,760 downwards.
GCCGACCCGTGAAGCTCATCTCCGCCATCAAGTCCGTGTTCACTTCCTTCTTTCCCCTATTGTTAACAGTCATCATTTTCCAGGTAATCGTTTCTCTGATTTGTATTGCTTTTGGGCTTTTCCTGTTCTTGGTCGTGAGAGCGATGGAGCTTTTGGGGCATGAGGTTGAGTATTCTTCACCTTATTTTGTAACGTTTAGTGGGGTTCTGTTGCTTGCTTTGATTATGGTGTTGGTGTATTTGCAAGTAAATTGGTCCCTGGTTTCTGTGATTGTGGTGGTGGAATCGAGGTGGGGGTTCGAGCCGTTGAGTCGGAGTGCGAGTTTGGTGAAGGGAATGAGAGGTGTTGCGCTTTCTTTGCTCTTGTTTTTTGGGGGTTTTGCAGGGATTGTGGTGTGGACCGGTGCGGTTTCGGCCGTTGGATCGGATGGTGCAAGCGATGAGTGGAAGAGTTGGGCGTTTGTTGTGCAAATTGTGGTAACTTCCACTTTGCTTATGCTGCTGCTGCTTTACTATGCGGCGGCGAACACGGTGTTGTATATGTATTGCAAGGCTCTTCATGGGGAGCTGGCTGTAGAGATTGCTGAGGAGTTTGCTAGGGAGTACGTTAGCTTGCCCTTTGATGATGGGAAGGTCCCTCATGTTGTTTCAGTTTTTGTAAGTTGATTTAGAATGAGGTTAGTACCTTTGTAATGGACTCCCCAAATCTTCTGTTTCTGTTTTTGTTTTTTGTCGGGTGTCTTTTCCTTGCTACAGTTGTTTCTTGTTTGTAGTTCTGAAACTTTTGTGTATAAAATCAAGAACATTTGAATAAAGGAAACAAAATATGAAATTTGTGAATACCATTAGATGATGTCAGTTCTGGATTTGGCTCAATTTTGTTTGCATTCCCATGGAAAGTTAATACCTTTTCATTGTGTTTGAAGTGGGATTTGAATTGGGTCTTGTTTTCTTTTGTAAGACCTGTTGTAGGGATTTAAATGAGATTTTATTCCAATTCAGTGTAGTAATTCTTGTGATGTCTCCTTTTCATATAACAATCCCTCCTCATTTAAACCAAATTCTTTGAATTGAAAGACTTTGATCGATTCCTGTGTGTGTAGATGCCTGCTGGAAAATATAGGAAATATTGTGACAAAACAAAACCTACAATTCAAGATAAAGATTTTCACAGTTTTATCACTTTATGGGACCCTGATCAAACTTTGGCTTCAAAATGCTTATAAAATCCAAAATAGATAAACAAATTAAAAAAAAAAAAAAAACATAAGAGGAAAATCAAATCTTATATCATACTTAAAGTGAGTTCTTTAATAGGCTTTGAAGATAAAAATAGTCACACTCAGAATCCTATACGTCTGTCTTGTAATGTTAGATAATGATGTTGGCACAAATTGCGGGCTAACGTTGCTTCCTTTAAGAGGATTTGCAAAGTCATGCTCCAAGAAGTGCTTTGAGACGTGATAGATCTTCAATTATTATGCTAAAGAATGATTGGAATTATGTGTGGAAATTCAAGAGAGTAACCCATTGATGTTGACTATTTACTTGAGCTTCACATGAATCGTAAAGTCAGCTACCAAACAAAATAAACGGCTTTAATGTCAGTTTCACGCTACCCCTTCAACCTGTTTTAGAGGGTGACCATTGATGTGGATAATGTCAGACAAAATTAGACGACGATATATCTATCGGCTTGATTTTGGACACCTAATCAACCTATGGGCTACGACTCTTCCGTTATCTAATTGGATGGCGATTTGGTGTCTCCATCCTATCCTCTCCATTCAACTTGGTAAGGCCGAATTTTCAGAAGATATTTTTCGGAAATGGTTATAACATTTTTTTCAGGAGATTGAATTTTCAGCTGCTACTCTTATCACGTTTTTTGATAACCAAGTTGCAATACATATTACGTTTAACCCATTTTTTCATGAAAGAACCAAACACATTGAGGTCGGTTTTCATTTCATTCAAAACAAAATACTTAATGAAGATATTTCTAAACCATTTTTAAAGTCAGGGACCAATTGGATGACATATTTACAAAATCTTTGTGCCTTAACCGGTTAGAGAATATTTTTTTCAAGTTGGATTTATATAATATATATGCTCCAGCTTGAGAGAGTGATGAGACAGGTAATAGCATAAACCACACAGATTCTAAAACGTTTGGACAGGCCAGCTTGATTTCCGCCAGCAAAGATTTCTGATTGTGAAATGCTGAAGCATTGATCATTATGGATGAGTCGATGACAATGGGAAGGTGAAATAGTCTTTTCCGAGTCTTGGAACTTGGAATTAACAATAGAAGTCTAGCAGAAGCCATCCAAGAATAATTCATTTCTAGCAAAATCAACAAGGATGACAAATTTGAGTATCATAAGCAGCACAACAGCAAACTTTACCATCTGGTAAACCTGAAACCCACCAGATGCTGCAATGAAGCTCAAGCAAAATATAAAGCAAATACATCTTGGTGGAATCCAAACTCTAAAATTTCTGTACAGCCTTGTACATGTCTTGCGCATGAAGGTTCTGATTTGAGATCCTTGAGCCCATTCCCAATTAATTTGGCAAAGCAGACCGTCTTTCGGAGCCCGAAACACCTTGGCCAACAAATGAAAGAATGTTGAACTATTCCCTTTATGGAATCAAAATGAACTAAACTTCATCATCAGTTCATAATTGGTCAAAGCTTTCTACTGTTGTTAGCCTGGCTAGAAGATGAAGCATTCAGTTTAATAACCCTCTCATCATGACCAGAGGCGAAGAGAAGGCTACTCCAGTTTGTCGACCTCTGGAAAATTCTGGAAGGAACTCGATCACTATCTTCCCCACCAGAAGCTTCATACCCATCACTGGTTGACCTTGACAGTGGGATCCCTCCCTGAGAAACTGCACCAGCAGCAGACAGACCTGTGAGCCGCCTTGCCTCTTCAGGACCAGATGAAGAGACCCGGAATGGGTGAATGTCGGGCGAATCTAAACTGCTCTCAGGAGAAGAAGCAACAATCCCAGCCGAGCTTGACATTGCTCGGCTTGTTTGGAATGCACTACGAGCTTCAAGTTGAAGAGGGGCCAAACTAGTTGATGACTCATTGAAACCTTTCTCAACTTCTTTAACTGAAACTGTTGGCAGGGGCTCAAGGGGTAGGTCAGCTGGGAGGCGCACCCGCTTATTGGCTCGCCTTCTATTATTATCAGGCCTTGGGACCATTCGACGGCCACTGCTGCCAAAGCTACTGTCAGGTTCTAGGCCAAACGGAGCATCCCGTCTCGGAACAGGCTGCAAGATTTTGGATTTTTTTCTTGCCTCTGCAGCAGCCTTTGAAACCTCTTCTCCATTTAATCGTGCTAATGTCCATGGACTGATCTTTACTGCTCCAGGATTTTTTTTCTTAATCTGTTCCTCTCGCGCCCCTATTTTCCCTAACGAGCTCACAGACGCATTTTCTGGAGGAATGACATCAAACTGCAAGAAATGCAGAAATTACAGTAGCATCAACAAACAGAACCATATGATTTTAGCTCGTTATAATATCATTGTGTCTATCGTCATTGTAATCATCATTATGTTCCTAATTAGTGCACTGAAAACGCTTTATGCGTATGGGGAGACGGGTAACAAAGAGCATAATGCATATTCCACAAATTATTCTAGAAGATAAAAGGGCCATCAGGAATCACTCATAAATCAACATTCCAAAGGTATTTTTACCCACATTCGAAGGAGATCTATGTCTTTAGTTCATTCCATTTAAATAAGCTATAGAGGCTTCTCTGACCACTCCCTAAGAAAGACATTGGGACTTCAATGAAGAAAAAGAAGTGAATGTTACCAATTTACTGATTTGGCAAAGGTCATTCTAACATACAGTAGCTCGCAACAAAAATGCGAATATAGTAAGCACCGATACTGGCATGGAACATGGATAAGATACAACATGAATACAGCGATAGGGAAATATTCAGAATTTACAGATATTCACATTTCTTCTTGTGCACCATTATATTAAGAGTTAATTTTTTTTTTAATCATCAGACTGGACACATCTGGCCGTATCTGAGCCATAATCTGTGTCTAATATGTGATACCGACACTACAGCAATTTAGGAGTATCCAAGCTTCATTGATGCCTATTGAATAATTTCATCTACCTAAGGCTTCTTAAAACCAAGAATGTAGATTTTTTTTTAAAAAAAATAGCAATATATCACCTTTTAGCTGGTCAGATAATTAAAATCAGCCCAGACTATCTTCTACTTTTGTTTTCCCAGTTAGAGACCTACTAAGGAAGTTGGAAATGAAAGAATACAAGAGACATGCACAAACAGAAAAAGCTCAAGATTTGGGAGATGACAAGCCAAATGTTGTGGCACAACTACTACTAATGTCATATGCAAATATGCAACTTTCATCTCAAATAAAGGAAGTGTAGATTGGTCAAAACTACCTGATCTTCAAGAAACAAGCGTGGCGGTGTGCACCATGCACCACGGTGGAAAGTTGTAAAGGAGCTTGCACTGCTTAATCCAGTAAGTGAGCTGGCAGGAGACATTTGGGGACTCTGTTGAGCTCCAACTCCTTGTTGCTCTTGTTCCTGCTCCCTTAGTGCTATGATATAATCATATGTACTGATTCCCTATGTCAGTTGCAGGAATTATATTAATAGCTAATTTTTAAGGTTCAATTAGAGGATGCAGTCAAAGGGAGTGGTGACACCATGTGTAAAAAGAAAGTTCCTTGTGTGATTCATTTACAACAATAAAACACAAGATTTTTTTTTTTTTTTTTTATGAATATAAAACACAAGATAAATTAAGAAAAAATAAAGTATAAAAATAGGAAATATTAATCAAAAAATGGAATTGTATCCATGGGAGGTAACAACATAGGAATAACAGATATTTTTCATACCACCCTCATTGAAGGTGAACCCCCTCCCCCAACCCCCCAAGAGAAGAAACCAATCATATCCCTTTCTTTTTCAAATCAAAGAAGAACAGATGAGGGGTGTTAAATAACAGTCCTTTACACTACCACAAGAAAAATCCAGCCCAAATAAACTAAGATGGGGCTAGTGTTGAAGCAATAACTCATGATGGCATGCAAGAGTGGTTGCAATCTTACCTTCTTTATGAGGAGGATGTGAAAGAAGAAAAGCTGAGCTAGTGGTAGGGTAGCAATCAGAGCCAAAATGGTGCACACTGCCTATAAACCAGTAAAGAGTTAATTTAAGGATAGAACCAGCCCTCAACAGAAACAACTGAGGAATTAACTTTCTGTGTCCTAATTCCTCTTTTGAGGCAACAAAATAAAAACTATATATATATATATATATAAGTAAATTAAAAAATACAAATATGTATATTGTTAAAACATATAAAAATTTAGCAGAACACTCACCACTACAATAATGAAGGGCGCCAAAGAGAAACTGCTTCCTAACTTTGCAGAGATATCCACAGAAAACCGCTTCCTCTCAAGAGAACAGCAGATAAGTACGAGGATTCCAGTCGACCATTGTAGAATAAGCTGCAATCTCAAGCCCAAGGGGAACAAACCATGTATATACCTGTCAATAATCAATTAAAATGAAAATGACTTGAAAATAAAATGCTTACTCTGGGGTGATCTTCAGATTCTGGCACATAGCTTGTGGTAATTGTAGCAGATATTCAGAAAGGGATAACGATATGGCACTAGGAATGGTTGAAGAATATGATGATTGATCCAAAAACTATTCCTAAACTTTTGTAGAAGCTAAATGACTATGACAACATCAAGCAACTCCCCGAATAAGTGATGAATTCTAGGAAACACTATTTTCGCTGTTATAGAGTATTTTTTCCATACATAAGGAGTTCTAACTTCTTCTTTTTCATGCAAGGATAATTAATTTGCTCAGAAAAAATGTAATGATAATTAATTATACATAACCATAGGCAGTAAAGCATGTCAGGATGACAACTGAAAACAATTCATTCGATTCAGAGCTTTACGATACTGAAGATCAGGGATGCTTGCACAAGGCTGGAAGTGAAGCTAAGGAGACTTATAGGACCTAGCTGACCTGAGAAATCAATCCAGAGGGCTTGGCTACGATTCATCAAGATTTTAAGAAAATAGTATGGATGCTCATGCTTACCAAGAGGTAAAGATCAGGGAAGCTTGCACAGACTTATAGGACCTAGCTGACCTGAGAAATCAATCCAGAGGGCATGGCTACGGTTCATCAAGATTTTAAGAAAATAGTATGGATGCTCATGCTTACCAAGAGGAGAGAAGTAACCATGAGTGTGAAAAATTGTCGGTAGTTCTTTTTGCCTATACAGTTGTTAAGCCACTACAAAAACCAAGATTAACCAAAGAATTAGAGGAATCATCAAAGAACAGGAGAAATATTAACAAATTAAGATTTGCATACCCTGCAATGATGATCAAAACGGTCAACACATTTATCACAAACTCGACAGTGCTTGCTGTACTTGAAAACCTACATCAAAATAACAATTTGAATCTCTTAAAATTCATACGCTATCAAATAAAAAGTCGAGGAAAATCTTAGAAGAATATCAGATGGATGCAAGCTGTGACTTTGATGACATGTAGTATGTAATGAATCTAATGATCACACATCATGTCACTTTCTAAAGTAGGGTCTTGTATGATGAAAACCCAAACTGGCATGGCTTGACTTGTACATGCTATGCCTTTGAAATGATGATTATCAAGATCTATTCAGTTACTCCTTCCCCTTTCTCATGATAGATCAGCGTATGAAATATTTCCAAATGGAGGTGCAAGTTATTGTTAATTCGAATGCTCAGACTCACCTCAACTTCACACAAACTGCAATAGAACATGCCTTCTTCACTCATTTGTTCAGAAGATTCCTCACTTGAGCTGCAGGAGTTGCAGATAATAGCACAAGGAGAGCAAGCCAATAGGAAACCAGATGAAGGCTTTGGTGAAGCATTCTTTTCCTTGATTTCATTAATATGGTCATTTGAAGTTGCATCCTTACCCACTACATCATTATCCACAGGTTTTCCCCCAGCTGTTGCAGCATTAGCATCAAGCCTGGAAGAAGTTGATTCCCCACCTAATTTTGAATCCTTTGGCCTTGAATGCTTTTCATAGTCTGAAATTTTTAGATATTTTTTGGACTTAAAAACTCCGGGGTCTGCAGGATCAGCTGCCGCGCACCAAATGTATAGGCCGAAGACACATGTGATCTAACAATAAAAGATGTTACTGAAGTTTCTTTGAGAGAGGAGGATGTATCTCATAATATTAAAATAAGAATACAACTAGTAGTAACAGCACTTCTCTAACTAAACATCCATTTTTTTTGTGATTTAGAGAAAAAATAATAATAATAATTGTTTTGTCTCCACCTTTCTTTTAGCTTTTTGCTAGAGTGAAGATCTTGTTTTTGCAGTGACAGCTATAGCGTCTCACGCTGACCGGGGAGTCTCACAGCGAAGAAGAAAGAGTTTCCCTCTTTCAGGATGTCAAGAAAATGCTGACTAGTACGAAAATCTCACTACAATTAACAATCGGTTGCTATATGTACTACAATGCTGAAATAGTGAACTTCAAGGATGTGTTCATCTGATTCATGTTTTAGGGTAATAAACTGTTTTTGCAACATAGGTTGGTAGTAAACTTAATTCACCCTAGTTTAAATGTATCACCAACTATTACGTACAAACTAATTCCTGCCAAAGATGTGACAGACGTGGGAATATTGTGAGTACAACTTTAATTTGACTTGCCTTGGAAACTTCTTGTAGAGCAAGTACATGATAGTACAACTTTTACTATAAATTTAACTCTCTGCAACTATAGTACATGACAGTGTACAAACTCCTACATAAAGCAACAACGGGAAATTTGTAGTTAAATAATTATATTATTGTAGAGAAACCTAAAATATGTGCACAACAGGCTAACTACCTTACTCGTATCTTGTTCTGAAAAAGATGGATAAGGAACAACTAGTAAATGGAATTTGATTCACCAATTAGCATCCAAACTGTATAACTCTTAGATTACTGATATTCAGACTTCAATTTGTTACTAGTAGCAACCATTCACTGGAATAGTTCAGAACAAATTGAATTAGTAACAACTGGTGGACGGTTCTATCAATAGAATGTATGGTTGTTTGAAGGGATGGTCATCATACAAAATTACTACGTAGTTGCACTCAACACATGTCAGATACCTTTTGAAACTTAATTGGGCACAATATGAAATTATGAGTGTGTTAAGGGCCTTTTATCATCTGGTCTTATGTTTCCCAGAATAAAAGCTTGTTAGCTTCCATATAGCTTTCACTGAGCAAAATAGGGTTTATTCTTAGAAGTTTACCACTGATTATAAAAGTAAAATTAAATTAACATGTTAGTCAGGATTTGCAAGGGCATGAAAAAACAGAGCAACAAGAATGGTTGATAGGTACCTTCAATTTCAAAATCAGTCTATTAATGTAATGAAAAATCCACAGAGTTGTTTGATATTTAAGCCTCTTTGCAATTCTACCTCAAAATTATTGTAAGAGGAGTGCTTTCTGAGTTTACATTTAACAGGTTTTCACATAAAGAGGTTTATTAGGATATAACAGAAGATAATCCAAGTTATGCTCTTGAGTGTTAGGGTTTTATTCTTCTTATGGATCAAATTGGAAATTATGTAGTTTGAAATTAGTGGCTACTAAAAGGCACATGAAGAGACTAAAAGACAAGCAAGGGATATGCTCTTATCGACTAAAGTGACCACTTATGATATACGCTTTGGAGGATCAGTGGACCAATTCAACCCAGAAAGGAAAATGAACCGAGCTGGGAGGAAAAAAAAAATCTTAAACACATACAACTAGACATGAATGAGAAAGCAACAAGCAGATAAACCACAGATCTCAGTTCTTCGACGAACCTAAAAAGGGTAGAAAAAGAAGAGAACACATTATAGTGAGAGGAAAGAAGAAAAGGAAAATGGCTTACGAGAGGTGTGTAGAGCCCCATCACAATATACTGATACAGTTTCTTCCCAACAAAAGGAGCAAAGAACACATAGAAAGCAAACCCCAATGCCAGAAATACAGCAACAGCTACCACCTTCACAGATACGAAATAGGCACTCCAAAAAATGAAAATTTTAACGACAAAAGAAAATGCTCACCGCTTACAGAGAAATAAAAGGAGAAATTTTGATATCAAACCTGTAGAGGGTGGTAAGGAAGTTGCCATCCATGCTTCCTCATTTTGCTCTCTGAAGGCTGCAGAGCAGGAAAAAGAATGAACTGGGTCTCTCTCTCTCTCTCTCTTGTTTGGTTGTACTTACTTTCTTCCACTTTCCTTCAGGTTTCTGGAAAGATGAAGATCACTGATTCACTGTGGGAACCAACCAAACAATGGTTACAATGGCATTTCCTGGGGTCTAATCAGAGAGAAAGAAGAAAAAAATGTAGGAGAAAAGGGTGAAAAGCTGGTGGGTATAGAGAGGAATGGGGTCTAATCAGAAGGAAAAAAAAGAAACGTAGGAGAAAAGGCATAAAAAGGGAAAGCTGGAGTTTGGAGAGATGAGCAGTTTGTGTGGAGAGCTAGTGGGTATAGAGAGGAATGGGACAGTGAGGAAACTTTGTCTGGTTCACTCAATCATAGCCTCAGGTCATGGAGGGAGAGAAAATAAAGAAGGCCTGCCTGGTTTGGGATTTTCTTGTTACTTGCAAACTTTTTACTTGGGCAGAGATCTGTGCGAGTCCAAGAGAGAGAGAGAGCCTGGTTTTTCTTTTCATGTCTATAATTACCCTTACAATCCTCCTTTTACTTTTTTCTTGTTTCTAGCGTTACCTTTTTTCCATGGGCAAATCATGTGTCACAGGCCAGTGCAACAGACAGTTGTTTGCTTCCTCCTTTAGTAATTGCCAATTTGCCAACAACCTCTCCTTTTTAAAACCCTTTGCCTCTCTCTCTCTCTCTCTCTCTCTCTCTAGAATGTAGATGGGGGGAAGATGACAAAACCAGTGAGGTTCATGCTCTACAACTACAATGGATAACTTCTCTTTCCTTTGTAGAAAGGAATAACACAGTGAGGAAGGAACATTTTGGAGGCAATTGTGATTTTATGACCCCTCTTCATCACATTGGCATTCCTCTTTTTGAGCTCTTGTATCTATCATTGCCTGATAACTAAGCCATTCTCTTTAAAGCTCAAGTATTGGACAAATACCTACTCTTTTAAATGCTCTTCTTTGGGCAAAATATCACATGGCATTCCTCTCACTCTTGGACAAAATTACTCTCGATTTTGATCCATTGCTTAAGAAGAAGGCTATTAAGGATTAATCTCTAACAGAATGAGCAAAATTGTTTAGACAAATCCCATTGCTTTGTTTGCACTTTATGTTCAACTTGTTAACCTTCTTAAATGAGAGGAGAGTTGACAGAAAATGTCACCTTAATTTGTTATCCTAAGTCAAAGATCGGTTGAAGAACTACCACAGTTAGCCTTTTTCTTCTTTCTTTTTTTCTTAAGTAACTTCAAATAAATGCTAAGGAAAAATATATATATTTATATCGGTTAGAACATAAAAAAAATACCCTATAAGACATTAACAAACATATCCAGTTACTAAACATAATTTCAATCCATCTCACAAATATAACTACTTTTCTTATGAGTAGTTGCTATCAAAATCAAAATACATGTGATTGATTAATGATTTATTACAGGAATTTTTAAGAAAACAATCACAGTGAAGTCAAAAGATGAGTGTTAGCTATCTCAAATTTTCTTTTCAAAAGTTGATTCTTAAATGATGTGTCATCATCTCATAAGATTTATTATTTTAAGAAGTGTGTTGTCAACTCATGGGATAGTGACATATCATTTGAGAACTAACTTTTAATAAAAAAATTTGAGATGTTTAGCATTTTCAAAGTAAAAAAGATTATCTTAAATTATGTCTTTCCAATTAAATTTTTTTTTTTTTTTTTTGGCGTCGCAGTCAACACGTTAATATGAAAATACAGAAAAAAAAAATAGGTCAAAAAGAACGCCACTCTACACCTAAAAAATAAAATTTATCTTAAAAAAAAACAAAAAAAAAAAAATTAGGTAAACAGCTAGAAAATCGACAGTCAAATAAACAAACCTCTGACAATGTGGGGGTCGGTATTAACAAATTGCGGAAGGGAGAGTGACACGACAAAGAGAACAGGTCGGATAAGAAATGTGCGTAGCGTAGGGACCAATTTAGGGTTTCTGAAACCTTGTGAAATTGCATTTGGCATTTTCTTGTCAGATATTGGGCTTGCTGTTTTTTTTTTGTTTTTTCATAGTATACTCAATTTTATGTGACATGAAAATAATAGCAATAAATACTCGTATATCAACCACAAGTTGGTAATTAAAGATATCTTCCTATTCAGAGCAACTTATACCTACTAACTGCAATAGACCCCACAATCACCCTCTTCTTGGAACTTAAAGGATGTGTTTGGTAAACAACATTTGTGAACTTGAATTGTAGTAAATTTGATTGATGTGAGAAAAAAAAAAAAAAAAGTAAGAATATTTTGTATAAAAAAAATGTTTTGTAGTAATTTTATTATTTAAATAGTAATAAAAAGTAAATGTTGTAATTGATTTTGAGAGGAATAGTTGAGCTTTTTTGCTAGCGATTCTGGTAAGTTTGTGCACATTTTCTCATATCTGGTTGAGTTTCGTCTCTGATATCATATGTAACACTTCATTTTAAGTGGTATGATATTATTCACTTTGGACCTCAATCGATACAATTTTGTTATTCAGTTACCCAAAAATACTTTATATCATTTAGAGAAAGCATACTCTATATAACCACATTTCTTTTCTCGCATTCAGGTAATATGAGACATCATTATACCTTTACCGGACTTAGATTCATAAAAAAAAAAATATGAACAATTGAAAAAAATTACATCGGATAAAAAAGTTTTAAGTTAAATAAGTACCTTATTTTCATTTGAGATAGCTCTAGCCTTTGTCATAATTTCTTTATAAATTTATGTGTTAATTTATATTTTATGAAAATGAGTATTATATGAATTGTTGTGTTTTTAATCTATTAGTCTATATTTTAATGGTTGGTGCAATAAATTATAAATATAATAAGTGTAGTACATACTGTTATATAGAACATAACAAAAAAATAATAATTTATTGAATTTTGTTCATTAAAAAAAAAAAGAAAAAAGAAAAAAAAATATAGTACTCATTTTACGAAGAGAGTCTGATAGGGTAGTTCAAGTGCATTAACTTCTTTGGATCTCTCTTTGTCGTTTCTTAAAAGACTATCCCTCCAGTACATATGCTCCTGTTTTATCACGCACTCCAAGCCTCCAGCCCCAACCCCACATCCTTTCCAATCACGTTGACCCGATATATACGTACAACCGTGGATATGTAAGGGACGGTACTGGTTCGCCTCGTATGATGATAGGATCCGACGGTCAGAAGACATGCACATCATGTTGTACAACTCCTTAGCTCTACTAGATAACTTTCGTAATACGTGGCAGCCCACTATTTATCTGTTGGAATAATTTTAAATATTTATTTTTTATTATTGAAAATGATGTATTAATGTTTATCATTTTTTTTAAATAAAAATTTATCCGAAGAATAATGATTACTACTCCCAAAGAATAATGATGGACACCTTAAGTTTGGCAAAGCATTTTTCTTACTCACCACCATTGTTGATGTAAAAAAAAAAAAAAAAAAAAAAAGGGGGGGATAAGAATGTTTTGTATAAAACTGTGGTATAGAAAAGTTAAAAAGTTTCGTTTTATAGTGATTTTTTTATTTAAACAATAATAAAAAGTAAAATGATATAATATAAAAAGTTAAAAAAAAATTAGAATGTTTGGATGTTAATTTTTTTGAAAAAAGAAGATGAACAATAACAAAGGAAAAACAAAGGTTTTGACAAACAAAGCCTAATATTTCATTACACTTCTGGATTCCACATCCCAAATGATGCACTCTATCGGCACTAATTCGACAATAACCCCTTTTTTTTAGACTCTACTCACCGAGAAGTATTTAACAACTTAATGCTATGTCTATACATAATACCAAAATATTTTAATCCAGTAAATAAGTTACCTCCTCTGTCACATGCGTTTGCTTTAATACTAATTATTAAGGACCTAACCATCAATCCAAAAGTCCTATTACTCTTAAGGCCTTTTTGGAATTGTGTTTGAGGAGCTTGAAAGTGTGTTTAACATTCAAAAAGTTTGTTTGAAGAAAAATGTAGTCGTTTAGTAAAAAAAATTAAAAGCACTTTTAAGGGTTCAAAAAGTTTTAAAATGACTAAAACGCACTTTTGACAAAAGCTTAAAAATAAAACTTTTGCCGAAAAGTATTTTTTTGACTTAAAATCTTTATTTCTCAAACGTAATCCAAATCAGGCTATTAGAAATTGATTTAGATTAACTCTTAACCTTATTAAAATAAGACCGGAACAATAAAAAAGTGTTTCCAGGGGCAAAGGAAAATTAAGGAAAACATGTGTAAAATGTTGTACCTTTTTCAAAAGCATAAACATTTTCCAAACTTTCAAGGTCATCTTATTGAAAATAAGATTCGAGCGGATTCTTATTTTGAATAAGGACAAAATTATCATTTTTTTTTCATTTTTTTTTAATAATTTTACCCTTTCTTAAATAAGGATCGGGATGGAGAAATCCTTCGCCATCTTATTATTGCCCTGCCCACCCAAGTCTTGACCTTTCCCTCTCCAACAACTCATTTTCTCAAGACATGATGGCTTTCCCATGTCACACATTAAATAGACAATGCCCTCCTCAATGTCCTCATGTCCCTATTCTTGTCTTCCAGCCTCCCCTTTCTACCGAGACTCCCATCCCACCACTATGTGGAGCTTGAATAATTTGAACAAGAACAAATTTATAATTTTTTTTTTTCAAACTATATTTTAAGTTTTAACAATGGAATTAAGTATTTGTCAAATATTACAAACCCACCAAATTATGTTAATCTTCTAGATTAAGGTTAAGTAAGGATTTGAAAATCTAGAGCTTGCTTTCATAAACAACTAGCCCCGCCACCAAAAAGTACACTTGACTTAAACTAATGTCACATTCAAACAGTATTATTTCTTTAAAAATTGCCCCTTTTTAATTAATTAATTAATATATTAATTAAATAGAAGAGGAAGGGAATATTATCTTGCATATGGAACGTAAGAAAAGAAAACAGATGCAATGAATAAGAAAAAGGGGCGGGTAGGGAATAGGTTGAGTTTCCTAAATTATTTATCAATGAATAAAAAAATATATATATATATATATATATATATATATATATATGGAAAAATTAATCTGATTTTATTAATAATGGTCAAGAGCATAAAAACTCTTACAATCATAAAATATATAGTTCTGTAAGATTATAGTCGAAGCCAAAAAAATTACACGTAAAAAAATTAAAAACATAACAGATCTCACAATAAAAAATTAATCTCTAACAAGTTTTTATTAATATTTTTCCTAAATCATGCTCGTGAAACAGGTTTTTGTTTTTGTTTTGATTTATGTATAGTTTTTATTTTTTATTTTTTAAAAGTAGGTTGTTTTTCCATGCAAATAATGACTTGTGATAATAAGTTGGTCTTCTCATAACAGAAAGGAGATTTGACCCGTGAACACCCTCTTCCTTTTTTCTTTCTTTATAGCCTTTGGTGGGACGGCGTTAGATTCCCGTGACCTCTTTTGATAGGTCTTGTCCACCAACGAAGATCTAGTCCTTGGGATTTGTTGTTTTATACACAATTTTCTTATTTAAATTTTAACACATTAAATATTTAAATATATTATTAAAGAAACCCACGCACGCCGCGTGCTTAGCATCATTACTCAGAAAGAAAAGTGTTTTGAATAAACTTAAATCGATAAATAAGAATGAACTTAATTATTTAATTATTATTATTATTATTATTATTTTTTTCTATTTCCTAAGGAAAGGTATAGGCGGCTTAATTTTGTTTAGCTTGTTGTATTATTTCTCGTTTACGTGTTACTTTTATTAATATAACGTGCTCATATTTCTCTCTCATTCTTTTTTCAAAGTTAATAGATTGAAAGCGAAACATGTTTATTGACGTGAATCATTCAACTTTTTTTTTTTATTCTTTTTCCTTTTTGAGTGGACATGAATTTTTGTTCTATTCAACATGAGAGAGGAAATGAAGAAATTACAAGGAAAGAAAAACGCTAAAAGTTTCTAAACAACCCGAAATTAGGTCTACGAGCCTACGAGCAAAAGATAATGAACAAGCGAGAATTAGTCAAATAAATTACTCCGCCCGCCAAGAAAATAAGTATGACTTACAAAAACTGCTAACAGAAACAAAGCAAAAGATTCCGTAAAGGTTCACGCATCTATGAACAAATGGAAGTAGATAACTTTAAACCAAAAGTAAAAAGGACCGAATTATTATGATTTGAACAAAGTTGCTTTGGTTGGGAGCAAAGTAAAACCGAAGAAAAAAGAAAGAAAATTCACATCATATACAATTTACTTCTAAGAAATTGATAAGAAATAATTTGTCTACAGAGTGAGGCATCATAAAATTCTGCATATATATATATATATATATATATATGTTCACATCAGAAGGGAGGGGAATTCGAACTAGAAATCTTTACTTTATAAGGCGTGATTTGTAATCGATTGAACTACCTCTTGAAAACTTATTTTGAATTCTTAAAGCCAAAACTTAGTCGACCTTTTCACCCGATCGATCACCACTAGATTTTACTCCGATGTCACGTGTTTGTGTTAAGATATAAATTAAATATTTAAGTTATATTTTTAATCAATTAAGAATAAACAGTGATATTATAGAGTAAATGTGGATTACTATTATAAAGATTTTCTTTATCTGATAAGTAGGTGGGGGCCAACAGAAATTAAAAGCCGCGGGTCACTCCTCAGCCTTTATTTGATGAGAAATAAAAGGTATGGGTGGGTGTCTTCCATTATGTAACTTTAGACAAACATGTGATGCATTTAATTATGACTAAGCCCTAAAGTGCCCTGGTCCCAGCATTTATTTACCAAGTTACTGTACATTGATAGGAAACTTATGTTGTTTTACGAGGTTGGCAACTGCAAGGTAACTTCTCATACGCTCACATGCTTAAGTCAGTAATAAATAAATTTCAAAAAAAATAGAAAGTTATAAAAATGGAAAGGCTTGGGCCTTTTATCTACTATCGTGGACTCTTCTTATAAAGAAGGAGATGTAGTGAACTGGGTATGTATTGTCAGTGAACTGCTTATACCATGTCACATCCCGTTCATTCATTTCATTTTCAACCCACCAAAAACTTAAAAAAATAAATAAATAAAAACACCTCCCGTCCTTTTTCTTCCCTTATGGGAGGAAAAAAAAAATTAAAAAAATAAAATAAAAAATTGTATACTGGTGGGTCCTTTATTTGATTTTTTTTCCTTTTATTGTCAGAATTTGACAAAATGCAAATCCTAGTCCATGTGGAAGAATATGGGCCGGTACCCATCCCATGACGACTCCCTATCTTTCAACATAAGCTATGGACCAGGTGTGCTGTTATATTTATGGGCTGGGCTGGGCTGACCTTCTCGTCCATGGCTTTCCATGGTTTTTTGTTTTTTAAAAAGGTTTTCCATAGTTTTGATTATAAAATGAGGTTGGGGTTAGATTTATTGAATTTGAAAGTAAAGAGCATTTGATTCTGCATGGTAATCCTAAATGAAGAATTATGAATTAGGAAGTAGAGATCCCAATAAATTTGAAATGAGAGCTACCCACGTGGTTACCTGACATATTAGCAGTTAGCTTTAATTCTAGGAACATGGATGTTTTTAATGCTTGCCATCAATGGGGGTGTTGTGCTTTCAATTTTTATGTTTTCTAGGCTTATTTGCTCTCAAAACTCTTCATTTTAGGACCTTTGCCTGCTTCCTGCTGCCTACTTGTGTTAAAAGCCGTTGACCCTTTATCAATGCTTGCCAAAATCCTAAGTGTCAAAATTATCAACAAGTGCCTAAGTGCATATGCTCAAAAGAAGAAGAAGAAGAAAGGAATGTTATGGTGGCCCTTCAAGTTTATCCTTTTAATCACCCCCTCCCAAGTCACCTTTAATAAGAGGGATTTATTTATTTTTTATTTTTTTGGTTCCGACGTGTATAGTTTTTAAAATTCGGGATGACGTGTCAATTATCTGACAGTCCAACATGGTGTGTGTTTGATACAAGCTATTTGGATCGTCTGAATACGTATTGTCTTTTAATTGGACATAATTCATCTTTGAGTTGATCTATACCATAAGCTAAGTGCTATCACAAATACAATCATACTCATTTCAATATAACTGTTTGATCTTTAAACCTAAAATGAGATCTATAATTTCGCACGTGAATGGTTATTTATAGGTTTCGTTTGATCATTAATAACTTCGAAAATCGAAACCCTCAATTTAAATTGTTTTTTTTTTCCTCGCTAAAAAAGCAATCATTATATAATGGGGCTTGATGGCGAAGTGTTACTCAATACCTTTAAAAATTGAACGTAACAGAAATATGGGAGTTATTTGATAACGGTTCAACCTCTAAAAAAGCGATTTAATAAAAGGTGAAATGAAGTCACTCTAATTGATAGATGCTTGAAATCAATGTATTTGTATATTTATTTGCTATCAAATTCGGCAACTATAAAAGCACTACTTATCCATCTAACTCCGTTTCATCCACTCCATTAAACGTGTGATGATGGGGGGGCATGTCTTGTACTGCTAATCAAGGGGACTGCAATAGAAGAATCAGCTTGATTGTGTAGAATAATTCAATAAATGCCCATCATATAATCCATTAATAATAAATAATTAAATAATTAGCAAATAATCTGGTTTAGGCCTAAGGTGGTTGTAGTGGATGTGGGGTTCGACTATGGAGCAATTCTGAGAATGGTACCGCTCTTGTCGCTTGTACCAAAACACAATAATTAATTAATTTTTTTTATTAAAAATTGGATGAGCAGGCCTTTGACTCTTTGGTCTACAACTCTAATCACTTGTTGCAAAAGAAGGTTAAAGAAATAGTATTCGATTCTTCCATTGCCTTTTGGTTTAGTTAGATGTATTTGTTAAGCCACAGTATTGTTGAAAGGTTTCAATCAGACACACCCCTCTCATATATGTATTTTTTTTTTTTTTTTTTTTGGGCGGATTATGTAGCTGAATATAGATTCGTGTTGGAAATTGCATTACCTAATGTAGTTGTTAAGAAGCATGAGAATTGAGTTCTTGATTGATTGAATCTTTCTTAGGCTGGTAGGTGGGATAGGGACAAAGCTTGACCCATATCAAATCCTCTTAGGGCCGTCCACCTACTTCCACCCTCCGCCGGACCGGGACAAAACTAAAAATTTAACTTTAAAGGGGTTGGAATTCATTATTTATTTATTTTTATTTTTTTGAAATGAGCCATTATAATAAGATTTAAAAAAAAAAAACAAAAATCCTAAATATGCTAAAAACAAATAAACTTTTTATTTTTTAAAGAAAGAAAAGTGTCACTCCCAATTCCTCGTTGGCTCGGTCTCTGACCACGCGGGTTTCGTAATCACAGAGAAATCATGCTAATCATTGTTTTGGTGAATAGTGGGGATATTGGGGTAAGCATCCCATTCCAAGGGTCCCACTTTGGGACATTGCTTTAATGCTGAATAAAGTAAGCTTCCCCATGTTTATATTTAAAAGCACATCCTTAATTAAGAGGCTCCAATGGTTTCCTTGGTTGGTCACCATGCTTTCCATGCTATTAAGACATTTCGAAGCAGAAAAAAATAAAAATAAAATAAAATTATATATATGTTTTTAAGAGTGTTTTGTGTTTGAATTGCTTGGTAATATTTTTATTTTGAGAAAAATAAAATAAAAATAATGAAAACAGAAATTTTAATAAATGAAGATGTTTAATATATATATATATATATATATTTGAAAAAATCTAAGCCTTCAATCATGCAAATCTTGAAGGCTTAGCTAAGTGGAGATGAAATCCATCCAATACTTTGTTAAAATTACACATGGAAATCACGTGTTCTAAAAATATGATAATTTATGGATTGAGTTAGAAAAACTTAATCCAATATAATTTGTAAGAAAAATTTTAACCCAGAAGCACAAGAGTCGGAGATGTACTCTCTATCTCTTTTGATGCTTTCCTTTTGTTTTTATTTTTTATACAGAAAATTAATTTAAGCATCGGAGTGTTTTTAATCTCCTAAAAAATTAATAATTTCTTATGACTTTTTTTAATCGTACAAAAACTTTATTATCGGTCCAGCAACTCGAAAACTGTCATAACAATAGTCATTATTATTTTATATTTCATCATTTTCATGAGATTTGTTAGAAGTTAGGGATGTCAAATCAATAGAAAAGATATTTGTTCATTTTTATGGGAGCCACATATGGAGACGTCCTGAATTAATAAGGTGGTGCCAGCTAATGATCATTGCATTGGATGGAGGTTGAAATAGAGGGTGGCATTTATATTTTGGATGATACGAAATGGGTGCTTAGAAAGGGTCGCTGTAACCTATCTGTCTCACACGGATGCCCATAGAAAATTGAAAATGTTCACTTCAGCCCACTCTGCCATTGATGCTGACCTTCTTCTTCCTCATTCACCTGATGAAAATTTGAAAATAGCACATAAAATTATACACCGCACCCTTTTTATAATGCAAGTTCTCTTCACAAATATGAAACATTTAAGGGAAAAATATATTTTACCTCTTAACTATTCACTCATTTACACTTATAATTTTAATTTTTAAA